>NC_141541.1:36602500-36902500 GCF_021556685.1 Rattus norvegicus | reverse complement strand
TTCTGTATTCGCACAGTTAACCTTCAGGACAAATCTGTGAGGTAAAAGATAGTCAGTCCTGTAGTCTCCATTTGGAAGACACGGCATCAAAAAGCATCCCCAAGATAGCACAGAACAAGAGCCAAGCAGAGCTCACAGAGCTCACAGAGCTCACATCAACTGCCATGCTGCCCTGTGTTAACTGTACAAATAAGTGTAAGGTCGTAAGGTCATTAGGATGCTATTTTGATAAAGTTGCCCAGTGGTTAGAGCCATAGACTGCAAAAAGACATCACCGTCAAGTCTCAAACTGCTGAAGCCTGGGTGGGAGTTAAAGGAGACAGCGTCTGATTCTACTCTTCTGTCATCAGCTGTTACTGGGTTATCACACACTCCAACACTCATGTTTAACAGAAAAAATATGAAACAGAAAATTGTAATGGAAAACATATGTGGATCATTATGCGTATCTCTGATCACCTGGCCCAAGACTGCCCCAAGTCTGGTTCTAGCCAGCTCGGGGATGAAAGGGAAGGCAGAGGGGAAGCCAGCACAGTACTACTGGATGCAGGAATCAAGGCTAACACTGTCATCACCCACATCTTCCCACCACTGCAAACCACATTTCTGAGGACGTCTCCTGGCACAGCGTGTGAACGGCTACACTACGGGAACACACAGAAAAATGTTCTCTGAACTCTCTCACATCCAGTGTGTTTGCTGCTTACCTGAAATCCATGCTTGCCTCTCCACCACGTACTTAACACTTTGGGGGGCATGTCAATAACAGAAACGATGTCTCCCACCTACGAGAATCAAAAGTTTAGGTAAAACATTTTTTTCTAATAAATGTTAAGCCAATTGTGATGTCTATACTTATGGTATGTGTTGTGTAAAAGAGCACAGTGCTGTTTTATGCTTTGAGAAATTCTAGGAAAACGTACTGACTTTTAAAAGTAATTTTAATAGTCTTACCTTATACCAAAGGGTATTCTACTGAAAGTTAAACAGGACAAAACCGATCCAGCTAACAGACATGATTAAAGAACCATGATTTTAGCACGGTATGTTTTTTAAAGACGTATTTATTTTTTCAGTATATGAGTAGACACTGGTGTGTATGTATGAGAACCCTGTGTGCACCTGGTACCTGCAGAGATCAGAAGAGGACAACGAATCCCCTAGAACTGGAACTACGGATGACTGTGAACCATCATGTTTGTTCTAGGAACTGAATCTGGGTCCTTGCAATCACAAGTATTCATAACCACCATGTCATTTCTCCAGATCCCATATAGAACATTTTTAAAGCCAGGTATTCCGTCACCATCACTTCTGGTAGCACACATTTTCCAATTTAGATGGTTTTGTTTTACAATGATACAAAGAACAGGCAATCAGTGTAAACTTTGTGTCCTTTGTGTCCTTTTGCGATGCTGGTGGAAACCAACGGCCATGAAATCACGTGGTAAACAACATACTCTCTAATTCTAGATAGACAGCAAAGCCAGCATGCCTGGCTGGGTTATGTGTATCGATGCATTCCTGAGTCAACCGTGCTTAACCGAGACATCCGTTAAGGAGCTTTGGAATTTTGTTCCTGCTGTCACAATCAAAGATCAAAGTCATCTCGAAAAGACAGCATTAAATGCACATATTTACAGCAGTAGTATCAATGAATCCTGATTATCATGCACATAGGAGCACAACACGGAGTAGCTGACACATCTGACTTCCTCCGCTAAATGATCAGACTCTCCACCGGGAAAGGCCGGGGGGGGGGGGGGGGGGGACGGACGTTTGTACAAATGAACAAAATCATAAACACTAAACTTCTCAATGGCATATCTAACTACCTGGACCTAACCGGGTACTACAGCGAGAACATGGCCTCAGACAGGGGAGTGCTGGGGAGAACTGCCGAGGAGGTGAAGGGAAGGAGTGGGTTGGATCAGTATCTCTATAGACTTATGGGAAATTCTCAGTCTTTAAAATAAAGTATTTAGGAAGTATTAAACTTAGAAAGAAATTATTAAGAAATGATGAAAATATTTTTTAAATTTCCCTACATTTTTAAATGTTTAATAATATACTTTATAATGAAGCATTCAACATTAATTTCTGTCTGTCTGCCTGTCTGTCTGTCTGTCAGACAGGCAGCGAGGCCAGAGAACACGAGCCCTGCCTAATTACTTACCTCTAAGGTCAGTTCGTCAGGGGCCCGAGCAGTGTACCGCTTGATAACGTGGGCAGCACCAACGGCGGGAGTGTTGATGGACGACTCCTCGTGAACTAGAAGATGGTTTCCCTTATTGTCGATCTGCAATAAAAAACCAAGTACCATGGGATGTTTAAAGACACGGATTTGTCTATCCACAAATAAAAACTCGATTGAGAGAGATGGTAAGGCCCCTAAAGTCTCTTTAAACAAAAACCAAACTGTCACTTTGGGGGACGAGCAAGACAGTTCAGCAGTGAACGCACTGCCAACAAGGCCAGTGAGGTAAGTCTGATGCCTTTGGACCCACCAGGTCAAAGGAGAGCAGCAACCACACGGGCTCTGCAGCATGTGTGTGCCCCACACCCACAATGTAGCAAAACCCTTTAAAGCCCTATCACTCGTTAAGTAGATAATAAAGCTAATGAGTGTGTTGTGCGTATGATGCATACGATTTAGTTTAACTCTCACAATCCCGAAATGCACTATCATTACCTTTATGTAGAGAAGACAACCTGGGGAAAGTTATGTAACTGAAGAGAAATTAAATTCCTTTTCTAAGATCACTCAGGCAGTAACAGCTAAGTCACGGTCTTAGTGTAAGTACGCCTGGCTCCTCCTACCCTCCTGGCAGTGTCTCAATTTTTACTAGGAGGAAAGAATACATTTAATTCTACATCCCCAAATGAACAGGAAATACCCTGAGACACTCTTAAATTGGCACCTCTAAAAGGGTGTTATTTGTTCATAAATAATGAAAAAAATTTCAATTATTAAACAAATGAAAAAACGAATAGCTTACTAAATATATATATCAACATAACATTGCATAACAAGATAATAGGTCTCCAGATTTATTTTAAAAATGTTAAAATTACTTTTTTTAAATTAAAGAGAAAGATTTAATATCAAAATATCAGCTATCACCCTGGAGAGATGACTCAGCGTTTAAGAGCAGCAGCTGCTCTTGTGCTGCTCTGATTTCCAGCACCACAGGGTGGCTCATACCATGTGGAACTTCAGGCAGGGCAGCTGAGGCCCCCTTCTGGCCATTTGGGGCAGCAGGCACATAAAGAGCATGCAGATAAAACACCATTCAAATTAAAATATCAGTTAATGTTCCTCCTGGAAGATGAGAACAGTCCTGGTTTGGTTTTGTTTTAAAAACTCATCTATGATCAAATTACTAAAAAATTCCTCAAGCAAATAATTTCAGAATAAACTTTCACCGGAGCCGGTCAGACAAATACCTCCATCCACGTGAGGGCAGGCCCGCAGTTGATCTTGTTGCCAGCGATAGTTGAGAGGCGTGACAGGTAAGCCGCAAGCATCTGGGTAACCGACTGAAAAGAGAGACGCACCATCACCAGAGGAAAGAGCAACTCTGCTTTAGAAACACTCATACGGATTGGTTCTTTCTGAGAGGAAATAATAATTATTTCGGGCATCTAATAATTATGTCGGGTAGGCATGGTGGCAGACACCTTTAATCCCAACACTCAGGAGGCAGGGCAGGAAGATCTGTGAGGTGACCCAGGACTGCGAAGTGATACCCCATCTCAAACACCAGAAACTAACAGCTCCAGAGAACTGTCGCTGATGAGTCCCTCTGAAACGATGGCACTTTCTACAGAGGAGCTCGGAAACCGCCTAACGTGGGATTTTTAGCTCTTGATACCTCACCATCAAAGGCTGAATTCCACAGCTTCTAATTTTATGACTTTCATTTTGTACTTTTGTTCTGAAAATATAAAACGTGTTTATTAAAAGTCACATCTGTGGCTTTTCTGCCAAAAGTTCCCCATGCTCCTCTTTACTACCTTTGGCTGTCATCTCCATGAGCTGCGCAGGAACGGCCATATTCCTGTGACCCTGCCCCACAGTATAACATGACAGTCTGAGCAGGGACGATGACATAGAACCAAGTCTTTACAGACTACACACCCTGTATTTCCTGAGGGCAAAGGCGATGTGAGGAACAAACCCCTGTTGCTGACACTGTGAGGAACAGACCCCTGTTGCTGACACTGTGAGGAACAGACCCCTGTTGCTGACACTGTCTCCTTCCTCATGCTCTATATCTCCCACCACCATGAACTCCACCTCTCTGGAATGCAAACCCCAATACTTCCTTTCTCCATAAGATGGGTTTTTGTTGTTGTTGGGGTTTTTTTAATTTTGTTTTGTTTTGTTTTTGGTTGGTTTTGGGATATGTGTGTGTGTGTGTGTGTGTGTGTGTGTGTGTGTGTGTGTGTGTGTGTATTGTTGTTGTTGCTGCTGCTGCTGGTGCTGCTGTTGTTTTGGTCAGGAAAAAGAACAGAGTCACAAACTTGTACCAAAAGTGTAGTTCTTGCAAACTTGGGGTAGGGAACACCTTAAATGCCATAAGCAGAGTGGAACCAGCCATTCTGGAAGGAGTTTGGAAGGTCAGCATGCAAAGAAGAAGATGTAAACTGAAAGCCCAGCCCAAGAGGTTTCAGAGAGGAGTCTATGAGAACGGGACTAGAAGCAGTTCAGAATATATTCCTGCAAAGGGTCCAGATGTGTTCTGCCTCTGACTCAAAAACCCAAGGCTGACTTCAAAAGCAATGGCCTCTTGTGATGGGCAGAGGAAATATCGAGGCGAGCCAACTTTGAGGCTACGCTGTGATTCCTGTTCTCTGATCTCATTCAGATCTACAACGTCAGGCAGTAATAAGGAGAGCACAAAGAAATTACAAGATGTGGTTTCCCAAGGAAGGCTGTATGAGCAAGCTTAAAGCTGTGAGCCAGGGAGTGTGAAGGACAGAGCTGTGTAACTGATAAAAGATCAGCAGCATTTAGAGAGAACTTCCTGTTCTGTGTAACTGATAAAAGATCGGCAGCATTTAGAGAGAACTTCCTGTTCTGGATGCAGCATAGCAGTAAAGTTTTCCGAGGGCCGGATCCCACTCACCAAAGGTGCTCAGTGTGAAATGCAAACTCATTGCAAACAAAGAGCCTAAGTTCAAATGCCAACGGGAGTTTCCCCAACTACCTAGGAAGTGCTTCCCCAGAGTCAGCTCACAGGAGCTGCTAAACTGTGGTCTGACAGGTATAAACGAATCTGAAGCCAACCAGGAACTCTCTTCCTTGCTGACTAACTTCACAGTGCAGGAAAGTGCTACACAGGTGGTGTGTGAGAATAATGGAGAAAAGGTATTACTGTTTTGTTTCCCCATAAAATGCATCTCATTCACTCTCAGATGTTACTCATAGTTTCTTATTCTAATTGTATTTTTAATATTGACATGATAAAGAATTCCTTCCTTTTTACGAGTGGTTAACGTTGTTTTATGTTTTTAGACATGAAGTGAAAGTGGGTGTGCAGACCCAGCCTGCACCAAAGCCAGCCCGGGAGCACCACATCAGCACGGAAAGCACTAGCAATATATACTTCTAGTCACTTAGGCTTTCATAGTTTCACATTCCCTGGAAGAGTGACCTGCTAGTGCGATGATGATGATGATGGTGGTGGTGGTGGTGGTGGTGGTGGTGGTGGTGGTGGTGGTGGTGGTGGTGGTGGTGGTGGTGACGACAACGACAATGACTATGCACATTACCATCATCGTGAGGCTTCCGACCCGTATGAAACAGTCACTGACACTTGCCTATCTCTGAACATCCTAGGAAGTCTCTCTCCTGAAACAAGCAAGCTCAGGAAAGACCCTACGTGCTCTTGTATCCACCTTGATAAAGGCTTTAGCTAACATATGTGTTATTGCTTCTGCAGGGTTCTAAGTGATTACCTCAGGACTGTCCTTCAGGATGTCAGACCGGGGCAGCTCTGAGAGCTGGGAGAACCGTCGGTCATAAATGCAGAGATGAAGATGTTTATCAAGTACCCGGAAATCTTCGTAACTTCTTTTAACAATCCAACTCTTGCCCTGTGAGTAGAGAACAAAATTCCAGTAAACTCATTTGTCCTCAAAGTGCCTAGAAATCATGCCTCTGTTCTCTAATGGTATCTTATGAGGTTTTATATTTCCTAACAAGAGGTTTCTACTTTCTTAGAGATGATAAGCAGTTCAGCACCAAACACTCCAGGTGAATTGTATTATAATGACAGATAAGTACTTTAATCAGATGGTGGATCTCTCCATCTGACCACTCCCTACTACTCTCCAAAGTCTATGGCTACACATTGACAATAACTGCCCGTGTTAGGGTAGCGTGTAACTCTAAGTCTACAGAAAGGACAACTCAGTAACTTTAAACAACAGAATATTCCCAAAAGTAAAAAACTAAAACTGATTTACTGATTAGTTAGAATGATAGAAGAAGCAGGAGGTCCCGGACACATGAGAGAAAGAAAAAGAGCAGGTAGCCATTTGGGTGTGTCAGGGCCCACACATGTGTGCACTTGGTGAGTAGCTCACCCCGAGTGTGGAAGGACAAAATGACCACCCCTTTCCTGCAGCCCTGTCCTCTTCCTCCCTTCTCATCCCAGCCTCGCAGTTTTTATCAATGTCTAGCAGTTTGGAACATCTAAACAGAATGTTTGGCAACATATGTAGCCATTATGTTGGACATTTAAAAACAAAAAAGTCTACAACTTCCAGGGCACTTAGATTTTTGGACAAAATGTGCTAGAAGTCAGAAACTGCTTCCTGATAAGAAAAGCCTTGGGGCTGCATTTCCTGGACTAGAAATCCTGCCACATTATCACTAACACATTGTACGATTAAGATTACAAAATAAACTCAAAATCTAAACTACTACACTACATTTCTGATGAGGCACTAAATTCAGAAGAGACAAAGAACTCAGTTGCAGTGTAACAATAATCTGGTTTAAAATGGGCAGTGGCCCTAAATAAACAATTTTTAAAGTAGTTGGTTCAAAAGAACCAACAGGTACATGACCATCATCAACTGTGACTGAAATGCAAATTAATCCACAAAGAGGCACCACCCACTCAGGTTAGTGTGCTTACCACACTAAGCAGGCTAAAGATAAAAAAACACTGCAGAAGATGTGAGGAAAGGAAATCTTTGCATGCTATTGGTTGGAATATAAATTAGTCCAGTTACTATAGAAAACAGTACGGAAGTTCTTCAACTTAAAAAAACTATCATATGATCCAGCAACTCCAATACAAGGTGTATAGCTTAATTAACTGACATCATTATGTCAAAGAAATACTTACATTCCTGTTAAGACCAACATAAGAAAACAATCTGAATGTTCATGTGTGGATATGTACCATTATACCCCCCCCTTTCTGCCCCCCCACCTTCCTCCCTCTCCCTCCCCCCTCCTCCTTCCTCCCTCCCTCCCTTCCTCCCTTTCCCTTCCTCTTTCTCCCTCTCCCTTTCCCTCCCCGCCACACACACACAATGGAATAGTATTCAACCTTAAAAGAAAAGGCATTTGTAACCAGGATGCTATTGACAGCTGAATGGCAGTTAACAGAGACTGAAGATGGCTGTACAGAAAGCAATCAGGAAGTGCTGATGAAGAGGGAAAAGCTGTAGTTAGACAGAAGGAATACATAGTAAGTACTGGAGGTGAAAATCATAAACTAAGGATGGAATTATGAAAATATGGTTAGTCTGGTAGCTTTAGGATGTTTTGCCTATGCAGATATCTAAATTAGATCTTTAAAAAGAACTTTAAAACAGACTTTGGACTTTGGACTTGCTCAGCCAATTTTAAGTTCTTTCTGGTGTAGTATTACCCATGAAAATCTCCACAAAACTAACCCTGTTTCTTTTAAGATTGAATACTCCTCCACTGTGTGAGTAATATGTATTGGAATGTGTAATGAGCATTGTTCACTTACACACACACACACACACACACACACACACACACACACACACAATTTTAACTGACAGACACTGGGGGAAGGTTGGAGATGCCTCAAAAGTAGAAAGAACTGGCTGCTCTTCCAGAGGGCCTACACTCAATTCCCAACGTCCTCATGACAGCTTAAAACTGTCTGTTTCTCTAGTTCCAAAGCTGCCAATGTTCTCTTACATATGTGCACACAGGTAAAACATATATTTAAATAAGATTAAAGGGGAAAATGCAAGGTGGAAACACATCAGCCTACTGTTGCAGTTGGAGACTTAACAGGACGCATATCCCCAGTGGACAGATCTAGCAAGTAGCTGACTCAGTCACCAGCATACAAATGATCATGTAGATTACGTACAGGCAGACGACATGTGCTTCTCAGATTCACCAAACACTTAATGCACACTCTGGGATATAAAACGTACTGTATGAAGTTTGAGAGGATAGTGAACACGTTTGCTCTTGGACCATTAAACACACTATACTAGGTTTAAAAGGATAGGGTTCGTATAATGTTTGCTCTTGGCCATTCTGAACACACGTCTATAACTGACACCCAGAAATTAGTAAAACAAAGCCAATTATTTGAAAAACATCAGTAAAATTGAAGAGTTTCTAGTCAGTTTAACTGAAATGGAGAGGTGGAAAATGGAAACAAACTACTAATAAATAAATTAGGAATACATCCCTAGAGATGACAGAAAACAAAAGGAAAGTTTGAGCAACTGGGAATCTGTCAAACTCACACACAAAGAAATACACAATTTGAGTAGGTGTACAGATATTTAAGCTGCTGAATCAATAATTAATAGGTTTCAAAAGTATCAGCATTAATGAATTCAATAAATTTTACCAAATTCCTAAGGCAGAAATTATACAACCAATATATCTAGAATCTGATCCAGAAACCAAAGAGAGAGAGGACCGTGCCTAACTCAGTCTGCAAGGCCATTAGCTTACTTGCAAAACTAGACAAAAATTTGTTATCCAAAACATACAGAGAATTCCACAACAGAAAAAGAACAGCCTGATTTAAACAGCAGGAAAAAGACTTAACAGATACTTCACCAAAAAGATACAGATAATGAAAAGCACGTGAGCACTGCTTAGCATCCTACATCATTACAGAACTGAAAATTCAAACAATGCCTTTATTGGGATGGGCCTAATCCAAAGCCCTAGCAATATCCAACACAGGCAAGGCATGGAGCAGCAGGGATTCTCACCCACTGCTGGGAGGGATACCAAACTGTGCTGTCAATCTGGGGAAAAGAAAATGGCATTTTCTCATAAAAACTAAACACATTCTCATTATGCAAACCTGCCTCTTTCCTCTTGAGTTTACACATGTGAACTGAAAACTTATGTCCACAAAAGTTCTTCCAAGGGATGCTCAAAGCAGCTTTACTGATAATCTTCCAAGCACACAAGCACCTGAGACGCCCTTCACCAGTGAGAGGGAAGAATGCCGCCGGTGCAGACACATAAAGAAACGGTGCTCCATGCTGAACAGAAACGACCTCTCGAGCCACAGAGGATATAGAAGCAGCTCCCCACACGAGCAGCTCCCCACACACAAGCAGCAACAATATTCAACCATTATAGGCAATTCCTTCCAATCGTCTTTATGAGATTAGGCGAGTCACGTCTTCTTTACATGTAAAAACATTTGTTTCATGTGTACAGGTGTTTTGCCTGCATCTATGCCAATGCACCACACGAGCGTCTGGTACCATGGAAACCAGGAGAAAGCATCCGATTCCTCAGAACTTAAGCTACAGATGAGCCACTGGGTACTGAGGAGTGGGAAGTGAATTGAACTGGGGTCCTCTGAAAAGCAACCTATGCTGTTATCCACTGAATCCCCTCCAACCCCAAATCACACCGTAAATTCAAATACTAGTTCACGTGTGTGAGAAAATGCTTCCGTCAGATGTACAGCGGTTTTATTTACTGAAATGTTTCCATTTGCGGTGTCCACAATTGGCGTGAACTGTCAATATGTCAACTGTAAAGATACGTATCTCCTTGGACACGGAGAAGTTTTAATGGCTTGTCAGCAAATGAGGACATGTGAGGAAGATGTCACTAAGACAGTCTAGAGACGATAAAGCTAGGAAAAAAAAAAGTGGGTGGTTGTGAAGGGTTTCTGAGAGGAAGGTAAAAACGAGCATATGAATTTTAGGGCAGTATCAGTGTTAGCTATAACACTACAATGATGGGTGCGTGTCATTAAATTTTCATCCGAGCCCATGCTACAGAGTGCCCGGATAGTAAAGCCCTCTGTAGACTATGGGCTTTGGGTGACACGGATATGTTACTACAGAATCATCAGCTCTTCGCTGCATGACTGTGGACTTCTTTCGAATACCTTTTGAAAATATTCCTGTGCAAACAAAAGAGTGCTTTCCTGCAGTTTTTCATTTCTGAAATCAGAACTGCATGTAACATATAATTTGAAATTCACCTAAATATGTTCTAATTTACTGGACAAAATTCTTAAAGACCTTACATGTTGAGGAGACATAAAACAAGAACTTTAAGGCTTTATTTTGTGTGTCTGCAATTTTCATGTTTCTGAAAAATATAAATAAAATAATAATTGAAATACTCTGGTTTAATAATATTGTAAAGGAACAACAGAAAAATCAAAGCAAAATCCTTCATTATACTGCTAACATTTTAATTTGCTACCAATTTCTAATCTTAATTATCACTAACAAGTAATTACTATCATTAAATTATGCCAAAAATCAGTAATTCTAGACAGGTCTGAGAAAAAAGGAAGTATCTGCTACCCTTTCTCAGACCACTCACTGCCCATGTTTCGAGGGTTTTTTTATTACAGGAAAGTTAATCTGAAAAATGACTGTTACTATCAACTATAAAATTTCATAAGAAGAAAGAAACACAACCTAAACCACAGGCTGGACTGTTCTCAGTACAGAACCTGACTGAGCTGCTCAACACCTGGGAGCAATGGCTTACTCATTTATGAAACGGAATAGCCACACCTTCCATGTCATAGCAACTGCACACATTTAAATTGGAAGGCTGGCAATCTGCCTACGTGTTCTGTTCACACGCAGATGCTCTCCAAATGTGGTAATAACAGTGTTTGCGAACTGGACTGAGCGGAGCAGAGACACTTAATGCATGTCTGTGGCGGAATGCCAAGCACGGGAACAGAGTATAGGAGATATTTTGAGACTGGGAGGCGTTCCCTTGTAACCAGCTGTCTGCTCTGTGACCATGACACAAAAGAACCCTGAGATTACTATAATACTTATACTTAATCCTCAGAAAAGATAAACTAATAAATCTGAGTGATTTTAGTTTCAGTGAAAATGTAGTTATTATCTTTTAGTAAGAATTATTAATGCCTGGGGATGGAGAGATGGCTCAGCAGTTAAGAGTGCTGGAGTTTGGTTCCCAGCACCCACATGGCAGTTGTGAAATGCTTCTAACTCCACTTTCAAGAAACCCTATACCCTCTGGCCTCTGTGTACACCTGTGGGTATGTTGTCACATAAATTCATGTCAGCACACATGTATACACAGAAACGAGTGCCTCACAAAACATTCTCAAAACCTGACCATATACTTGATCAAAATGCCAATCTCAACACATACAGGAAAGTTGAAATGACCCTCTATATCCTGTCAGATTGCATGAATTAAAACTGAAACATCCACAACAGAAACAACGGAAAGCCTACGCACTCATGGAAACTCAATAACTCCCTACTCAACTACTTCAGGGCCAAAGCAGAAATGAAGAAATTAAATACTTCCTAGAATGCAATGAAAGTGAATGTACAATTTACCCGAACCCATGGGACACACAGCGAAAGCAGTGCTAAGAGGAAAGTTCATAAAGAAACGGGAGAGCTCTGAGCAGCCATTTAACAGCACATCTAAGAGCTCTGCAACAAAAAGACGCAAACACACCCAAGAGGAGTAGACAGGAGGAAATAATCAAACTCAGGACTAAAAT
Source organism: Rattus norvegicus (assembly GCF_021556685.1). NCBI lineage: Eukaryota > Metazoa > Chordata > Mammalia > Rodentia > Muridae > Rattus > Rattus norvegicus. The sequence goes on along the minus strand of NC_141541.1, from coordinate 36,890,486 downwards.
CAATAAGATAAAAATACAGAGATCAATATAAAATATCAATGAAACAAATACAGGTTTCTTTGAGAAAAATCAACAAAATTGACAAACCCTTATTGAACTAACTAAAAGTCAGAGAGAAAATAACGAAATTATCAAAGAGAAATGGGGGATATAACAACTGACATCAAGAAAATCCAAAGAATCATTAGTTCATACTTAAAACCCTGTAATCCACAAGATTAGAAGACCTAAAAGAAAGGAACAAGTTTCTCAACAGATATCATTTACTGAAGTTAAGTCAAGAGCAACAATTTAAATAGACATATAACCCCGAGAAAATAGAAACAGTTGTTAAAATCTTCTAACCAGCTCTTTCTTTTGTGCTGCCGCCATGCTATGCAGACTGAGGAAGACTCAAAGCCCCAGGGTCATGTGAGCCATGGCCTTGGCTGCATAGGTATGCACCACAAGCACCTCGGAGGCTGCAGGAATGCTGGAGGCATACATCACCACAGGATCGATTTCAACAAGTGCCATCCAGGATACTTTGGGAAAGTTGCCACGGGGTATTACCATTCAAAGAGGAACCAGAGCTTCTGCCCAACTGTCAACCTGGATAAACTGTGGACATTGGTCAGGGAGCAGACACAGGTCAGTGCAGCAAAACCAAGGCTGGAGCTGCTCTGTCACTGATGTTGTGCAATTGGGCTACTACAGAATTCTGGGGAAGGGGAAGCTTCCTAAGCAACCTGTCATCGTGAAGGCAAAGTCTTCAGCAGAAGAGCTGAAGAGAAGATTAGGGGTGTTGGGGGTGCCTGTGTCCTGATGGCTTGAAGTCACCCAGTGTGGACTAATTAAATACTAACATTTTTTTAAAGGCTTCTAACCAAAAAGAAAAAAAAAAGTCCAAGGCCTGATGATTTTAGTTCAGAATTCTACTAGACTTTCAAAGAAGTCCTAATACTAATAATACTATTCAAATTATTCCACACGCCAGAAACAGAACACTGCAAAATTCATCTTATGAGGCCACAGTCACTCTGATACCCTAACCATGCAATGATTCAACAAAGAAAAAAAAATCACAGATCAATTTCCTTCATGAACATTGATGCAGAAATACTCAATAAAATACTTGCAAACCAAATTCAAGAACACATCAAAAAGATCATCCATTGTGACCAAGTAGGCTTCATCCCAGGATATAAAAATTTGTCAGTGTAATCCACTAATAAACTGAAAGAAAAAACACACAGGATTGTCTCACACATGAAAAAACCCTTGATAAAATCCAACAGCCCTTCATGATAAACATCTTGGAGAGATCAAGATACAAAGTTTACACTTAAACATAATAAAGGAAATTGACAGCAAGCCAATAGCTAACTTTAAATTAAATGGAAAGTCAAAGCAATTCCACTAAAATCAGGAACAAAACAAGGCTGCCCCCTCACCCCTTATCTACTCAATATAGTACTTGAAGTTCTAGCTAGGGCAAAAAGACAACTAAAGGAGATGAAGGGGATACAAACTGGAAAGGAAGAAGTCAATGTATTACTATTTGCAGATGATATGATCGTATCATATCGTTAAGCAACCCCAAAAATGCTATCAGGGAACTCTTAGAGCTGATAAACACCTTCAGTAGTGGTGGTCCTATATACAAAGACAAACAGGCTGAGAAAGAAATGGGGAAACAACACCTTTCCCAATAGCCACAAATGATATAAAATATCTTGAGGTAACTCTAACCAAGCAATCGAAAGACTTATATGATAAAATCCTCACAGCTTCAAAGAAGGAAATTGGAGAAGATATTAGAAGATGAAACCGTGTCCCATACTCATGATAAATATGGCCATCCGGCCAAGAGCAATCTAGGCATCCAATGAAATCTCTATCAAAATTCCAACACGATTCTTTACAGACCTTGAAAGAACAATATTCAACTTCATATAAAAAAAACAAATCAAGGATAGGAAAACAATCCTGGACAATAAAAGAACTTGTGGATGTATTACCTTGCCTGATTTCAAGTTGTACTAGAGTTGTAGTAATAAAAACCACATGGAGTTAGCATAAAAACAGACAGGTTGACCAATAGAACTGAATCAAAGACCCAGAGGAAAATCTGGACACCTATGGATATCTGAATTGTGATTTTTAAAAAGCCAAAATTATACCATGGCAAAAAGAAAGCATCTTCAGCAAATGGTGCTGGTCTAACTGGATGGCAGCATGTAAAAGAATACACATAAATCCATATCTATGACCTTGCACAACACTCAAGTCCACGTGGATTAAAGACCTCAACAACGACAATGACAACAAAACCAGATACACTGAACATGACAAACAAGTGAGGAATAGCCTTAAACACACTGGCACAGGGGACGACTTCCAGAACAGAACACAAATATGCAGGCACTAAGGTCAACAACAGTAAATGGGACCTTGTAAAACTAAAAAGCTCTGTAAGGCAAAGGACGCTTACTGTCAATAGGACAAACGGCAGTGCACAGAATGGGAAAAGATTTTCACCAACCCCTTATCTGGCAGAGGGCTAAAATCCAAATATATAAAGAACTCAAGAAACTAGACATTACAAACTAAATAATCCAATATTTTAAAAAAAATGGGATACAGATCTAAACAGAATTCTCAACAGATGAATATCAAATGGCTGAGAAACACTTAAAGAAATGTTCAACATCCTTAGTCATCAGAAAAATGCAAATCAAAATGAGTTTGAGACTCCATCTCACATCAGTCAGAACAGTTCAGATCAAAAAACACAAGTGACGGCTCACGCTGGCAAGGATGTGGGGCAAGGGGACACTCGTCTACTGCTAGTGGGAGTACAAACCTTTACAGCCACTTTGGAAATCAACATGGTGGTTTCTCAGAAAACTGGGAATTGTCCTACCTCAAGACCCAGCTATACCACTCCTGGGCATATACCCGAAGTACACCCCATCCTATCACAAAGACACCTGCTCACCTGTGTTCATAGAGGCTTTATTCATAATAGCCAGAAACTGGAAACAACCTAGATGTTACTCAATTGAATAATGAATAAAGAAAATATGGTATATTTACAAAAAGGAGTACTACTCAGTTGTTAAAAACAATGATATCGTGAATTTTGGAGGCAAAATGGAACTGGAAAAAAAATCGTCCTGAGGGAGGTAACCCAGACCCAGAAAGACAAACATGGTGTGTGCTCACTTATAAATCGATATTAGCTATAAATTAAAAGATAATCATGCTATGGTCCATGAACCCAGAGAAAGTAACAAGGAGAGCTTCAGGGAGGATCCAAGATCTCTCGGGAAGAGACATAGACAGATCTCACAGATGGACTGGGAATGAATTGGGTTGGGAACAGGAGGGATCCAGTGAGAGAGAAGAATGCTGGGAGAAACGACTGGAATTGGGAGGCGAGCTGAAAACCTAGTGCCATGGAAACGCCATGGAATATATGAGAGTAACCCCAGCAAAGACTCCTAGTGATGGGGAACATGAGGCCTGACCCGGCCATCTTCTTTAACCCAGGCAAGGTGTCAAGTGGAGGGACTAGTACACCAACCCAGTCACCAACTCTTCGTTCGACCTACAGACTGCCCTATTTGAAAAGTGTTCTAGGACCAAAGCCTAGCAGAATCATCATCACAGAGAACAGAGAGACTTCATCAAGCAACTGATGACAGCAGATGCAGAGACCCAAAACTAAGCATTAGGCAGAGCTTAGGAAGTCCTTAGGAGGGAAAGGAAGGATGCGAGGAAGCAGAAGGTTCAGGGGCATCAAAGAATCAAGGGACCCAAAGAATCAAGGGACCAGGACTCACGGTGGGTTTACAGAGATCGGGGAGCCTGAATGGGTCTGACCTGGGTCCTCTGCATATTTTATTGAGTCTGAGTAGCTTGGTGTATTTGTGGGAATCGTAACTAAAGGGAGGTGGGGCTGTCCCTTGACTCTCTTGCCTACTTGTGGTACCTTTTTCCTCCTACTGGGTTGCCTAGTCCACCTGCGATGTGATGGAATGTGCCTGGTCTTATGGTAGGTTGTTATGCTGTTTGGTTGATGTCTCTGGGAGGCCTGCTCTTTTCTGTGTGGATCTGGGAGAAAAAGGAGGTTAGGGGAAAGAGATTGGGGAAGGGGAGGAAGAGGAAACTGTAGTCCAGATGTAATACATGAGAGAATTAAAAAAAAAACATGAAAATAAAGATAGATGATAAATAGATAAGCAAATAAATAGAATTGTTGGTATCATCTACTGTAAAGCAATATAATAATAAAACACTGTGTATTTTATTAAAGACAATCACACTTCAACCAAAGAAACTATACTTTAGAAGAGACAAAGCAGGATTTCCATGAGGGAAAGTTAAAATAAGTATGTTTAAATTTATCACTTTAAAACGGATACTGACTTGCTAAAGAATGTAATAACAAAAAGAAAACTTTTAACACTAAGAAATACTGACATTATACTTACAAATGCTCCATTCCATGTAGTGGAACTATCTATAATTGATTTCTTTGAACTTTGACCTTTTAAAACATTCAATTTTCAACATAAAAAATAGTAGAGTTTTCTTCATATTTTCGCTATACTAAAATTTCGCAGGGTTATTATTCATTTTTGCAAAGTTTACAATAAGTCAATTTTGGGGTTTTTCTTAGGAAATACAAGAAATAGACAAAGAAAAAAGGAGCATCATTTTCAGAAGATGTCCCACTCACAGCAAGAGACAAGAGACAAGAGGACAGTGTTTTTTTTCTTCCAAGGTTGCTGATGTATTTGTTCACAAAAGATATGGACAGAACGGAGGGATCTGCTCTTAGGCACATATTAGTTAAGAGAACTTTAGATGACACTAGTCAGAGGAAAAGAGGACCTGGAGGATCACTGACCTGGTCTTCATAGCCTCTGGAAGTGCTTTTCCTATGGTTAATTCTCAGAAGACTTTCACCTTACCAGCTAAATTAGATTTCTTTGACTGGTATCTGTTGTCTGTTGTACTTGCTTTGGGTCCATGATAGGCCATTTGCTAATATTTTAATATCATGAAAGCTATACTCTATCTACCTAAACCTGAACCCAGATAGCCTGGGCTATGTCCCTTGAGTGTTCTAGAACTTAACAGTGTCATTTTGCATGTAGACGGAAGGGGTAGAGATAATGCCCCCTACTATGTGACAGGACTTTCCCTAGGGAGCTACAACACATACACATCTACGCAAAATGGCCATGTTGCCAAAAGCAATCGACAGATTCACTGTAATTCCCATCGAAATTCCAACTAAATTCTTCATAGAGTTAGACAGAGCAATTTGCAAATTCATTTGGAATAACAAAAAACCCAAAATAGCAAAAACTATCCTCAACAATAAAAGAACTTCTGGGGGAATCACCATCCGTGACCAAAAGCTGTATTACAGAGCAATAGTGATAAAAAAAAAAACTGTATGATATTTGTACAGAGACAGGTAGATAGATCAGTGAAAAGAATTGAAGATCCAGAAATGAACCCACACACCTACGGTCACTTGATCTTTGACAAAGGAGCTAAAACCATCCAATGGAAGAAAGATAGCATTTTCAACAAATGGTGCTGATTCAACTGGAGGTCAGCATGTAGAAGAATGCAAATTGATGCATTCTTATCACCATGTACAAAGTTTAAGTACAAATGGATCAAGGACCTCCACATCAAACCAGTTACACTTAAATTAAATGAAGAAAAAGTGGGGAAGAGCCTCAAACACATGGGCACTGGGGAAAATTTCCTGAACAGAACACCAATGGCTTATGCTCTAGGATCAAGAATTGACAAATGGGACTTCATAAAATTGCAAAACTTCTGTACGGCAAAGGACACTGTCATTAAGACAAAATGGTAACCAACAGATTGGAAAAAGGCCTTTACCAATCCTATATCTGATAGAGGGCTAATATCCAATATATACAAAGAACTCAAGAAGTCAGACTCCAGAGAGTCAAATAACCCTATTAAAAATGGGGTACAAACTAAACAAAGATTTCTCAGCTGAGGAATTATATAGCTGAGAATAAATTAAATTAAATAGCTGAGAAGTACCTAAAGAAATGTTCAACATCCTTTGTCATCAGAAAAATTCAAATCAAATAACCCTGAGATTCCACCTCACACCAGTGAGAATGGCTAAGATCAAACACTGAGATGACAGCAGATGCTGGCGAGGATGTGGAGAAAGAGGAACACTCCTCCATTGTTGGTGGGATTGCAGACTGGTACAACCATTCTGGAAATCAGTCTGGAGGTTCCTCAGAAAATTGGACATTGAACTGCCTGAGGATACAGCTATACCTCTCTTGGGCATATACCCAAAAGATGCCCCAACATATAAAAAAGACACGTGCTCCACTATGTTCATCGCAGCCTTATTTATAATAGCCAGAAGCTGGAAAGAACCCAGATGCCCTTCAACAGAGGAATGGATACAGAAAATGTGGTACATCTACACAATGGAATACTACTCAGCTATCAAAAACAATGACTTCATGAAATTCATAGGCAAATGGATAGAACTAGAAAATATCATCCTGAGTGAGGTAACCCAATCCCAGAACAACAAAACAAAAACACATGGTGTGCACTCACTCATAAGTGGATATTAGCCCAAAAGCTCGGATTACTGAAGATACAACTCACCAACCTCATGAAGCTCAAGAGGAGGAAGACCAAAGTGTGGATGCTTCAGTCCTTCTTATAAGGGAGAACAAAAATATTCACAGGAGGAAATATGGAGACAAAGTGTGGAGCAGAGACTGGAGGAAAGGCCATCTGGAAACTACCCCACCTGGGCATCCAGCCCATATACAGGCAGCAAACCCAGTCAATATTGCTGATGCCAAGAAGTGGAAGCCTGATAAAGCTGTCTCCTGAGAGGCTCAGCCAGAGCCTGACAAATAGAGGCAAATGCTTGCAGCCAACCATTGAACCAAGAACTGGGTCCCCATTGGATAAGTTAGAGAAAGGATTGAAGGAGCTGAAAGGGTTTGCAACCCCATAAGGACAACAATACCAACCAACCAGAGCTCTCAGGTAATAAACCACTACCCAAAGACAACACGTGAACTGACTCATGGCTCCAGCTGCATATGTAGGCGGGAATGGGCCTTGTTGGGCACCAATGGGAGGAGAAGCCCTTGGTCCTGCCAAGGCTCGACTTCCCAGTGTAGGGGAATGTCAGGGCAGGGAGGGGGGAGGGGGGAGGAGGAGGGGGAACACCTTCATAGAAGCAGGGGAGGGGGCATGGGATAGGGAGTTTATGGACAGGAAACGGGAAAGGGGATAACATTTGAAATGTAAATTAAAAAATACAATAAAAAAGATAATACCCAAAGAAATTATCATCACAACCCACAGAAAAGAAGACCCATCCATTTAATTTGTTTCCTTCTAAGCTAATAAAACAAGAGAAAATGTAAGATGACAGATGAAGAATTTTAAATAAATAAAAAGAACTTGAGGCTGGAGAGATGGCTCAATGATTAGCACTGGCTGCTCTTACAGAGGACACGGGTTCAAACTCCAGCACCCATATGTCCGCATGCAACCATCTATTACACCAGGTCCTGGGGACCCAATATCCTCTTCTGACCTCCAAGGTCACCAGAAGGCATGTGATTCACTCATACATACAAAATGACTTATTTAAGAAGAACTTTAAGTATATATTGGTAAGATGTAGAAGTTAGCAGAGTAATAAAAATGCATGGATGAATAGCTCCTGAAGCACACTATACTAATGTGAGCCTATGTTTCTTTCTTGTTGCTTTTCTTTACAAAAAGCACTTTAGGGCAGAAAGGGCTTTCTTTGCTCTCAGTCCCAGGTTACAGTCCATCATAGCAGGGGCAGCAAGGCAGCAGGACCTTAGCACAGCTAGCCATGTAACATCCACAGTTAGAGAGAGTGAACGCATGGTGCCTATTATTTAAGTACTTTCCCCACTCTTACACAGTCTAGGACGGGAAGGAAGGGGAAAGTACTGCCCACAGAGGCCTAGAGCTTCCCCAGATCAATTTGCCTAATGAAGACAATTCAGACATGCACACAGGGCCACCCTGACACAGAAAACCCTCCAGTGAGATTCCCCAGGTGATTCCAGACTGTTTCAAGATTGACAGACTAGTCCATTTTTTCCAATCTATTCTAGAATGAAAAATGCATGGAGGTAGATGGCAGTCAGAAAGCTGAACTCTTCTGCAGCTCCAGCTTGGACTCCACAGAGCTTAGGACAGCAACTACAGTGAACCTCAGCTTCCTTCTTTGTGAGGCTTTCAATTATCTTTTTAGTTCTCATTTAATATGGCTTATGGCTGGCATGTGTGGTGGGAAGGCTTCAGTAACTGCACACAGTGAGTCAGCCGAGCAAGAGATGAATGCCATCATTATCAAATAGTAAATTATGACTCTGGTGTAATAAGTATTGTTAACAACTGATCCAAAATCCTTTAAGCGGTTTGGCCAGATTATTTACAACAACGAAACTATGTAGCATCTAGGTCAATAATACACAGAAGCACAATCGCATAACAATTATGTATTTAAAGTATGGCTAATGATAAGAAGAGATGCTAAAATGTGTTGGACTGTGGAAGAAAACGCCGTGCCAAACATACCAACTGTGTTTGATGGATAAAGAACATATTTCTATTCATCTATTAGTAGTAGTTTACTAGAAAAATATTTAATATTTGAACATAAAACTCAGCTCATCATTTCTCCTAATATGACCAAACTTCAAATCAGCAAAGGCCTATCTGATACTTTTCTGAGTTTGCTTTTTTCTTCCTCCTCTTTTACCAGGTCCCATCAATCACCTGAGGCTAGCCATTCACATTCTGCCTCACTATGAAAAATAAATGTAATGTCCTGGTTTGAGCTAAAAACATTGCCAAGGTTAAACATGGGTGCATTCGTATGTGCTCCCGTGCACGCATGCATGTGCACGTGTGCTCAGTGAATTTGAAAAGTATAAGGTTGTGAACAGGTGTGAGGCAAAGGTCATCTCGGACCCAGTCTCCAATGCACAGACTACGTCTCTAGCATCTATCACTCAAGGGAAGAGTAAGAGATGGAGGTTCCAGACCCTTTAGTTTGTGTATCACTAAGTGTTTTTTGCTTCTATACCCTAAAAGAGAAAAGGCATCAAATGCAAATGTTCGTGTCTTATCTGTTATCAAAACACTGAAATAAAAAAGTACCTCTCCAAACAGAAGCATGTTATGAAATGTTACACAGCACTTAGACCTCATTGTTTCTTCTTGAAACTGTGGTACACGCAATGGAACATATCTTAATTATATACAAGCTGATAGTCCCTAATCTACGTCAATGCCTAAAACATAAAGTACTAAATTTTAAAAATTTTGTTTAAAACCAAAACTAAGAATTTACATATTCCTCATACAATATGAGCAAAGCTTTCCAGACTTTTAACTTCACGAACATGATTGTTCTGTTTTTTAAAAAACATAGAAATTCTATATCTTATTCTTCCCCAAAACTAAAAGTTGTGTACAAAATAAAGTCTCCCTCTAAAACATTTGCTTTCCAATAACCAACTGACCGACAGGCAGAGGGCTCCGTGAGTGCAGAACAAGTGATCTGAGACGCGCTCCGTGTTTGCTAGAGGAAGGAATTACTGATCTAAAGCGGCACGTTTTAAATCTCATGGTGAGCAAGCGAGTCGGGTGAATAGTATCGCGTGAACGGTCAAGAAGCAGCAAGCTGCCGAACCGTGCACACGTCTCGCTACACCATACAGCGGTAGTTTTCAATCTCCCTAATCCCGTGATCTTTTAATACAGTTCCAATGTCGTTGTGATCCCCAACCATAAGACTATTTCATTGTTACTTCGTAACTGTGATTTTGCTCCCCTTGGGAGTCGTAACATATATATTTGATATGTGGGACATCTGTGGGGCTGCAACCCACGTGAGTCAGAGACAAATGGTCCCTTTCTCTCATGACACGTGATCAACGACTCACTTACCTTATCGTGTACTGAAGGTTGTATTCTCAGCTGATTCTGTTCGACTGCTGGCTTCAACTCTGGTGTTTAGGAGTACTGATGCGAAAGGCTAAGACGCACCATGTTAACACTGTCACTGTACCTCAGTACTGCAAAGCCTCAGGAGTTTCCACATCCTACTAAGGAAGTACACGAACTGTAATCTCAGGGGTGCGCTCACTACTGCACGATGACGCCTACTACTTTTTTAAAAGACACCACTTTGCTCTGTTGCGATAGTTATTGATAGTCCAATTACATTTCCATAGAAGCATCTTACTGTCGATTACCAGCCTTTAAGCAATGTGAGAAATATATTACAGTGGGCCATTTAATAGTCACTCTAGATAACTAATTCTATGTAAAGCGTGCATTCTCAAAATTACCTGACAGGCAATCTGCACGAGGTAGACCAGCTCTTTAGATTCACAGCCGTTTTTCATTATTTCATTCTGTTCTTCTGATAGTGAAAGCTGTGTCACAGAAGAAAGGAAGAAGAAAGTCATCATTCACAAATGAGAATCAACTAAGCATCCAATAATACTTGAACCCTGACATCAACTTAATGAGCCTTATAAGTCTATGGCTCAAAGCAGGTAATGAATTCACAATTTAAGGGGAACAAAACAAAAAAAACCAACACATTTTCACAAATTCCCAGTTAGATAACAGGCACAACTGCATAAAAGTGTAAGTAAGATACTGTTACATAATCAGGTCTTCATTCCCTTTTTTTTTTTTATGTACGAAAGCATTAAACTGTATACTGAGAGTTTCCAAGACAAGTTTAAAAATAGCCCAGACTACCGTAGGGAAAGCAAACTGGCTGCCCAGAGAATGGTTGAGCCTATATGCATGGTTAATTTCAGACTTGGCATTTGGGTCTGAACACTGGGTTTCTTTCATTTTTATTAGAATAAGCAGATAGCACATAGACTGTAAGGTCTCGTGTGAAAAATGCAGATGTATGGCTTCTATTGAAGAATACAGAAAATTGGCGATACTGGGCCCACAAGGGCAACAGCTGAGAACCAATCATCTTTAGGTGAGGTATAGAGCCAAGACGTTTTGCTATAGATTGGATCACTCTTTATCCTATGCCAGCACCGAGGCTGCAAACCATCATCCGTCAAGCTTTGTTTTTTTTCCTGGACTCTTATTTCTTTTACCAGTTCATGCAGTCACCTGATCCAATTTGGAAATGGTATTACAATACAACATCTATTCCGCAAAGTGCGACCTTGTGTTCCAAAGTAACGGTAAGTGACATGCAGTAGTCACTTACTTATTTAGTGTCTCATCTGGAAAGGGGGGAGGGAAAGGGCACAATATCTATTCTCATGTCACATGGCATTCAAGAAGCCCTTCACAAATGCCATGTGTCACTGTAGTTAATACTGAAAGAAGTGCTCTGCTGAAGAAGGTACATTCTCTATGTGAACGGGGAGCGAGCGTCACAGGAAGTTACTTATTAAAAATCAGATGTAACAAAGGTACTCTGTTCAACGAGGTTACAATGAGTAACGCAGTTTCGTGGCACAGTTGGAGTTTTCAAAAATTAAAGATTTAAGAATAAAAAGAATCCTAAGTAATTTCTGAAAGAGACAAGACTTTAAGGCCAGAGACAAACATGGGCTTGGAGCCTGGCAGAGGTGCCAGAGAATCAAGAATCTGCCTCAGACAGCACAAGATGTCAGCCGAGTCCTGGGAGACTGCCACTCAAGAGCTGACTGATGTCCAGCTGTCATCTGCTTCCCACAAGTAGGAGTCAAGGGTATGGAATCAATATATTAAAGGAAGAGCAGGAGAATGGGGAGTAGCCTACGCAGAGTAGGGAGCCTCTCCAAGCAAGGATCTCTACAGCCTAGGAGGACAGTGCTGAAAAGACGAGAAGGCTAAGAAACATCCCTCTGAGGCAATCAAGACACTCAACAGCTAAGACTGAAATGACACAGAAAAGCTGAAAGAGGCTAAGGAAGACAGTCCTTCTGTTCCAGACTATAATGCACCTAGTCACCAGGGCTTGGGAAGGTTGGAGTAGAAGGAGCTCACTGAACTGCAAACCACAGGAAAACACTGGCAGTAAGGAGAAGGAGCAAAGGAACCACGAAAGCAGGCGGGAAGAGTACACACACTACACTCAAAGGACTGTGGCCTATGGCTTGGCAGTAAAGAACAGAGACAGTACCTCACCAATCTTCCAGCTTCCTTGCAAGTCATCTCTAACATAGACTCTACCCTCAAAATGTTTAAAGGAACTAAAGAGTGAGGTCTCTCTCTGTGATGGCTAACTCTGGCTGTCCACTTAGCTGCATTTGGAATCAACTACAAGTCAAGCTGCTGGTCACCCTGTGAGGAATTTCCTTGACCAGATTATCTGAAGCAGGAAATCTAAATGTGAGCTGCAGCTTCTGATGGCAGCCCAGGTAAAAGGACAGGAGAAAAAGGAACTTGGCTTTTTGTCTGCTTGCCCCAACTCTTGCTGACAAGTTCTTCTACACTAAAGCTACAGCATTCCCTCTCCAATAACAGAACCAACTTCTGTGGAATTCCAATGCAGACTGAAGACCAGCAACTCTCCAGGAATCCTCCAGGCCTTAAGTACCAGATGAGACAGCTGAGGCATCCACCCTCACAGGAGGAACACCTATCAGGCCTTTCCAGTGGGAGAAAGCCACTGCTGCATCATCCAAATCACATTCCTACAAGCTAGGCCAATAAATGTCCTAACACACTAGTGTTAGGACACACTAATATATAAAAACACACTAATATATAAAAAACAAGAAAGAAAGAAAGAAAGAAAGAAAGGAAGGAAGGAAGGAAGGAAGGAAGGAAGGAAAAGGAGGAAGTAAATTATCAGCAACGATTGCCCTTGAAAAAGACCTCATGGCAGATACATCAGACAAATAACCATGCTAATAATACTAAGAAAATTAGAGCAACATGAAAAGAAAGTCAAGAAAACACTCTATAGATGAGATAAAACATTAATAAGGAGATATATTAAACTAAAAAGAAGCCACAATCAAATTGCAGAGCTAAGAAAGTACAACTAAAATAGAAAATGTATTCAAAGCAGTCAAAGGCAGATCAGAGCAGGCACAAAAGAGTCAAAAAACCAGAAGATAAAACAAATGACCAAGTCAAAGGGATATGAAAGAACCAGGCCGAGGTACTGAAGAAGAGTACCAGATTCAAGTGAAGGGCAGGATGCCATGGAATGTACAAATGTATGGGGGGAGGCTCCCCCACAAAAAAAGAGAGGAAAAAGAGGACAACAGAATTTCAGGACACAATGATCTGTTGAATACTAAGATGCACATGAGCCACAATAATATGAACTTAAAGAGACCCACAGGAGACATATGAGGGTCAAACTTTTATAGGACAAAATCTTAGATGGGTCAGAAAGACGCCCACAAACAAGGAGTCCTGAAATGACTGACAACCACTCCTCATCAGAGCCTCTAGATGCCAGAGGTCATTACGTTCAAATGGCCACTCTGAGGTTACTTCCAGGAGGAATCAGAGACAACACAGTGACAGAAACGATACAACTGACTATCCACACATGCATATAACTGGCTGGGTTCTGACGGGCCAGGAAGAAACTGAGCCAACATGTCATCTTTTTTAATTTTTTTCTCATGACTCTTCTCACTCTGCTTTAATTTTGTGACACTAAAGTAAAAATGGAGCTGCTATAGGAAGTTTTCTACACTATTTATATCACTGAAACTGATATAAATAAAAGACACTAAGGAAATAAGATGTAAGTAGAAAAATATTTTATGTTTATATATTAGACAATTTAATATTGTAAAGATCTCATTACTGTCCCCAAAACAATATACAGAGTCAACACAATCTCTGTCAATCCCCAATGACAGTGTTTGGTCAAATCAATATTCAAAAGAAGAAAATCTGAGCAAATCATCATTCTTGAGTTCAAAACTTACTAGAAATCTCTAATAAGGAAAGCAGTTGTGTTACTGGTGTAAAGGCAGGCATTACAGAACAAGCCCAGAAACAACCGCTGATATATGTGATTAAATGATTTTGACAAGGGCACCAACATCATTCAATAGAGAAAGGAAAGTATTCTCAACAAATGGTGCTGGGGGAAACAGTATATCCATACGTAAAAGAATCAGGGCAGATCATTACCTAATTACTATGTATAAAAAGTTAACTCAAAGTGGATCAACAATGTAAAATAAGACCTAAAAAGCATGAAAATTTTAGAAGAATAGAGCAAAAAGGTTTCACACAATTATATCTGGGCATCATTTCTTAGGTTTGATATACTGTGACATAAGTAACGAATATGTAATATACAAATTTTATGTCCCAAAAATTATTAAAATTTTATATCTATCAAGCCAAGCCTGGTATCCTCTCTAATCCCAGAACTGAGTCCAGAGTGGTCTACATAGACACAGAATGCAGACAACCAGGATAGTGGTTCTCAACCTTCCTAATGATGAGACTTGTGTGATGTGGTGACCTCCAGTCATAAATGTATTTTTGTTGCTACTTCATAACTTCATAATAGTAATTTTGCTACCATTATGAATTGCAATGTACATGTTTGTATTTTCTAATAGGCTTAGACCACCCCAGAGAAAGGGTTGTTCGACCTCCAAAGGGGTCATGACATACAGGTTAAGAACCACTAACTAGGGATACATGGTGAGAACTAACCTTGAAACAAAACAAAATATTAGCTGACTCTTCCTTTCCTACTGCATGTTTCTGTGACTGGAAAGGTGGCTCAGTGGTTAAGAACACTTGGTGCTCTTCTAGAGGCCCTCAGTTCAGCTCCCAGCACCCATGACAGGTTGCTCACCACCTCCTATAACTGTCATTCCAGAGGACCCAATGCCTCTGGCTTCTGCAGGTACTTACATTCATGTACACATACTCACAGGCAGGCAGGCAGACAGACAGACAGACTGACAGACAGACACAGACGCACATATGGACACACACATTTTAAAATATCTTTTTTAAAAAAATTGAATCAAAATAATACAAACTAAGGAGGGAAAAAGGCAATCAATATTATGGGGAAAGTGTATACAATTCATAATATCTATCAATATCGACAATATGCAGATAAGTTCTATAACTCATCATTGGTAACAACAAAATAAACCACTTCTCAATGAGCAAGAGGGTTTAAAGAGACAGTGTGTTTAAAATATACAAATGGCCAATAAGCATATAAAATGATATTCGATACCACTAACTACTAGAGAAACCTGAACTACGACTGTAACACTTGCGAGTTGAAATGACAAGTGAGATACTATTTCACATCCACTAAGACTGCAATTATCCAAAACATGATAATGTGGATACAGAGGAATCAGAACACTTGTGCAGCAGTACAAACATACAATGGGTTGGCCACTGTGAAAGGGGCACAGTGGTCCCTAATGGAAACATGATTAGTCATGACTCAGAAGTTCCATGTGTACACAATGCCCAATGGCAGAGACTCTCAGGGACAGCTGAGAAAACAGAAGCTGTAGAAGCATAGGCCAGTAGGTAAATGAATAAGTAGAACATGGCTCATACTTATGCAATAGAATATTATCCAGCCTTAGGAAGTATCTCTGACTTATAGCTACAATGGGGTCAAAAAGTTAAAAAAAAAACATGTATATATATATATTATTTTGGTGATGAATGGAAATTGTTAATGGAGTCCGTGAAGGTAACCTTCAGAAATTTAAACAATATAAACGCACTCACAGATTACAAAACCTGGCAGGATCTGTTTCGAATACAACAATCCAACATGAAAAGCTAAAAGGAATCTTCACTCTAAGGTGAAACCTTGCTGTGAAAACAATCCAGAGCTGCAGGAGGGCGGTAAGAGGGCCAGAGACAGCAAACATCTAAGACGATACAGAACATCTAACTTCTTCACAGTAACAGATGGAGCATATTAAGAATATCTTTAAGCTCTAAAACAAGTTTACCAAGACTTTATTTATACCTGAGGTACCATGCAAAATCACGAGTCAAAACGAAGCATTTTCTGATGAACAAGAGCGAAACTTCTACCAGGAAAGCTTCACTGGTGAAATTTTAATAATATGTACCGGAGAAGAAAAGTGAGCCCGAGAGAATGAAGTATGGCAGGAGGTCACTGAGTTTACACTCGCTAGCAAATCTAACCAGATACGAAGAATAACCACCACCTTTGGGAGACAAAACCATGAAACGGTTACCCTGGACGGCATTGGGTGTGGAAGACTAGGAAGAGCAGTCATGGTTAAAAACCCTAAGTATGGGGCTGCATGACAGGAGTAGGTGAGGTCGTGGTACATTTTTGTTACTTTAAATTAGGTATTCAAATTAAATTCTTACATATGTATTTTTTTCAAACCAGAAAAAAGTTTGTTATATTTTTAAAGTTTAAAAAACCAGGAAATGAAGTCTAAGAAATAAAATCAGTCATCTCAGGCAGAACTAGGAAGAAGGGGGTGAAAAGAAAGTGTATTTATGAAAAATAGCAAGCTTGTAGGACCAAACAGTAAAACCAAAAACCAGCGAACAGTTGCTGTGTAAGCTGTCAAGCAGAAGAAGCAATCAACAGCCCCACCCAGCTATGATGTTAGTGACCGGCATGGCCAGCTATTCCAGAAGTACTAACTCCTACCCTGGCAGTAACCGACACCTTCTCTAATTGGATTGGAAATGTGCTTGACGTGGGGAAATCATACCTGGTACTGGAAAACAGAGCCAACTACCAGGGGCTAGTGAGGTCCTGGAGGAGGGCCCACGGCCTCCACTTTACAATGACTTATCTCTATGCATTCTGCTTCTTAGGGCCAAGTAAGGGCTTAAAGTGGAGCTAAACGTGTGCTTTACCTTCCCTAGTGGGACCTTTACCTTTTCCGTTTTCCTCTCTAGGTGAGTTCTCCTTTTATCTTTCAATAACCACATTCCTTCCAGTCTCCAATAAAGAGAAGCTCTAAACATCTCTGAATGCCCCAGGAATCCACCTCTCAGACATCTGAATACCTATACATGAATATGTCTCCTTCTCATACGCTTCTCTCCACACTGCTTTCTTTCCCAGAGGATAAACGTTTTTGACAGAAACACTCTCGAGGTAGTCATACAAGGTATTCAAGACAGCTATCTGAAAATGAACTATGCTTAAGACATCCTGCATCCAGGCCTGAACAACTCATGTGCTTTACGAAATACCTAAACCACACTATGAAACAGTGAGTCCGATTTACCCACAGAAAGTTAACAAAAGTCAGTAGTTTAAATGATTTTTCACTCCTTTCAAATTAAAAAAAAAACAATATATCAATCCTTATTAGAAATAGCTAGCACAACTTTCGAATCTCCTATTTCTAAATTCTTTCCAAATCTATCTTCGGAGTGATGTTTCCTGTGTTCGGTTCACTTTTTATCACCATGGAAACCAACCATCATTAGTGTGGTTAGAATTTTTAAAAATATAACTCTATTCAGCAAGTCCTTCCTCAACAGGAAGCTCGGAAGGCAACGGCATGAAGCAGAGACAAACACAGCATCCTCGCCGCAGCAAAAGTCACTTCTCACAGCTTAATCAACAGACGGCAAAGAGCACGCGGAGTTTTCCTCTCATTCATCTTTTACAGTCGGATAATGGTGGCTAAATCCGTGTTGTACACACTGTAAACAAGCCTCCTTTCATGGAAGCAGCCCACAGGAGAGGCAGGGATGTGAGAACACGTTCTGATGTGCACTATTAAATGATCCGCCCACACAATACTTCATCCCCTAACACCCAACACTAAAAGTAGTAACTCGGCTACCCACTTTAGAGCACTGGTTAAAAAATACCTACAGGATCACACTTGGTTAACAAGCAGATCCACACTCATTTTGTACATGGGTCAAATATCAGAACACAGCAAATTTATTACAGAAAAGACTAGAGATGCGCATGCATTTTAGTGTGCCTACGAAGAAAATGTGAGCGGACCATTGTCTCCTCAGACAGCTATAAATGAAGTAACTAATGCACTCATGTCTAAACACTGCGCACACACTCAGACTGGTATGATGCTCCTGTATACAGATGTAAAAACAAACAAGGGACAACAACAAGCACTCAAGGGCCACTGTGACTCACAGGAAGCAATGCCTTGTGATTACTTCCACATCTCTGCACTGCCCGGGCTTTCTGATCAAAGAGCACTAGCACCTGGTTAGAGGAGACCTGGGTAATCAGACTGACCTGGGACAGAGCCGTGCCTCCCACCCTGAGCCACCTGCACACATTCAGGATGTTCACAAATAGAGCTCTTCGTTTCTTTTTCCTCAGGGAAGGTGCAGATTCTAGAGCAAATTCATTCTCATTCTGTCTCTATCTCTGTCTCTTTCTGTCTCTCTCTCTGTCTCTCTCTGTCTCTCTCTCCCCCTCTCCCTCTCCCTCCCCCACAGCAAAGGGAATGTTGGGAAGGAGTATATGTATCCTAAACTAAACTCCAAGTTTCTTAAGTGCGAGTTTCTCTCTTATGCTTCAAAATCCCAAAGACAGGGTATATATGTTTCTCATATCACTCTGCCTCGGGCAGAGTGACCTGAGTCACCCTATGAGTAGAAACAGCTTGGTTTGTGTTGCTGTTGTGGGTGGGGCAAGGCTCAGGTCTGTAACTGTGGAACGCCAACATAGTCGCACCTTCACAGTTTCCGGATCAACAATACTATGTCTCAAGCACATTTAGTTAATTTGATAAGTTTCATGATGAATTATGACTCTGGAACATATATTTTTTATAGTCCTAAGACTTTTATACCAATAGGATAAACTCATACGCAGTTAGAAACCCAGATCATGGATGATGGTGGCACTGAGAACTCATATCACTATAGAATGTACATGAGACTGTAAGATTAGAGCTGCATTTCCCATTTGTCTTGCTTTAGAGGAAACTCAATTCAGGCTAGGAAGACTCCCTGGAGAACACACTGTTAAGTTACTCTTACCACCTCAGTCCCTACACTGTCACCATCAGTCATCAAAACAAGTGAGACTGCGCCATGCTTATATATGAGCACTCATGCCTTTCCAGACAGGTGTGGCGATGCGGGCCGATAGGGAAGGTCATGCATGAAGGCCAGCTAGGACTACAGGAAGCTAGGCAAGCCTGACCCACATGGTAAGTCTGTCTCAGAAAACACATTACAAAATAGAATTGCTGGCCACTGAGACCGCTAAGCAGGTAAAGACGCTTGCTCCCAAATCTGATGATTTGGATTCAATCTCTGGGAGCCACTGGACAAAGAGGGGAACCAACCCCCACAAGTTGTCCTCTGCTGTCCCCCATGGACCAAGGCATATTCATGGGCACACATCTATGCACACACAAAATATAGACATGAATGAAAAATAATTTCTGTCTAAAATATTTCAGAGTGCTAGAAAATGTGGTTTATTATTTGACTCTCATCTCACTTAGTCCTCACACAATTCTGTGACATAAGTGGGGTAGAAAACTGAGGGCCAGGGACGTTAAAGAACTTACTTCAGATAATGGAGGCAACAATATAGCCCATGGGTTTTTAGTATTCAACTAGGGCACTTGAAAACTATGGTTCTCTGTTTCTCTTGCACTTGATCACTGTTTTCTGGTTATAAAGGAACATTCAGCATGACTGCAGCATACAGTTAAGTTCTTAAGCAAGGCTCATTTCAAATTCCTTTCCTGAAACTGCTGTGAAGAACTAGCGAGACCATGTGCGAACAGGTAAAATAAACTATTCAGTTACCCTATTTTAAATGAAAGTACAGGGCTGTGGATACAGCTCAGTGTCCCAGACACCCTGAAGGGGAGTCCAGAGCCAGCTTGTTAGTCTGAAACATTTTACTCTGCATTTTGGAGGCAGAGTCAAAAGAAAAGGCCAGCCTAGACTACACTGTAAGTTCTAGACCTACCTAGGGCTCCAGCATAAAATCTTGTCTCAAAATAAATACAAGTCCAGGCTTCAAAGAAAAAAGTGTTATTATTAGCCTTCCCTGTCCTTAGTCACACATCCCTGCCCCTCTGGTGAGGAGCCCCACAGCTGCTCTCCTTAGCCTCCTCCCCAGAAAGCTCAGGACACGGGGGTTAAAACTTACCCTTTCCCATGCCACATTTCTGACTAAACCTGATCTGTACCTTGCATCGAGTTACTTAACAGTATACATAAACCTAGGGTACAAAGACAGATGGCGTCCATTCACCATGCTAACACTAGATGGCGGTGTGACATAGAGCACAGAGGAAGAGTCCAGCTTCAGGCTGACAAAAGTACAATCCATTGCTTCTACAAATGCTACAGGAGATCCTCCCCTTCTCATGGGGGGGGGGGGATCTTGTGACGTGGATAAGTCATTATTTTTTGTTCATGAGACACTGCAATTTGGAAAAAATGCAATGAAAGTTGCTGGGAGCAGCATGGTACCCACTTGGGTTGCCCGAGAGTTCTAGGCTGTCGTGTACTGTGCTCAGCCAGTGTCAGCACTAAATTGAGCACTAATCTGGTTTCCTTCCGGGAGTTGGGGATCACCAGGTTGTCTAAAGAAGATAGCAATGACCTTCTGTTTTCAGATTTTAATTTCCCTAAACAAAATACACTGGAGCATCAACAATACGGTCACCACAGTACTATTCAAAGGAAAACACCAAAAACTGAATGTGCTTATTAAAAATCAGTGGGTGGAGCACAACTGTAATGTTAAGTAAGGCTCTGGGTTAAATACCCAGCAATGCCCCAGATGCTGACTGGATAAAAGTGCATGTATTACTAACAATCCCTGTGGTATTGTACAGCTCTCAAGAAAAGATGCATGACATTAGAAGCACAAAATTAACGGAAATTGTAGAGGAAAGAGCTGTGTGTGGCAAAGAGGTTTTTTTTAGGTAAGTACTATTAAGTATGCTTTCCTCAACTCTTGTCCAGAAAAGAAAACAGAAAATAAAAAATAACTTACCAAGCAAGAAAAAAATAATTAATATATTTTAAAACTGATGTTTGGAAAATGACAAATTAAGAAGGCTGAAAACTGGCTTTCTGGTTAGACCTAATTTTTAGAGTATTTTACAAATTTAAAAAGGCAAGACAGATACTTTTCTTAATATAAAACATAAAAGCTAATGTTTTTAAAAAGGCAAAAACAAGTTAGAGCAATGTTAAATGTTAACTTGAAATGATGATTAAAGTCTTTATTGGGAAGGTTTCAACAGAAAAACTTAACCCTTCAGACAGCACACAGCTCTAATTAATGCAGAATTATTCCAGGGTACTTATTAAAAGAAGAAGAAAACCAAGCTTGGGCGGACACTCATCTATGAAATATTAGCAGAGTGATAGAAGAAATTTGTTTTAAAACACATGCAACACAGCAGAGCATGCTGCAGGATCATAAAGATGCTGGAAGAATCTATTTCCAGAACAAGAGAAACTCTCTGCATTCTATTAAATTTTTATGACAGCTATTCACACTAGGTGGATGACAGCTATTCACACTAGGTGGATGACAGCTATTCACACTAGGTGGATGACAGCTATTCACACTAGGTGGATGTCAGCTATTCACACTAGGTGGATGACAGCTATTCACACTAGGTGGATGACAGCTATTCACACTAGGTGGATGACAGCTATTCACACTAGGTGGATGACAGCTATTCACACTAGGTGGATGACAGCTATTCACACTAGGTGGATGACAGCTATTCACACTAGGTGGATGACAGCTATTCACACTAGGTGGATGTCAGCTATTCACACTAGGTGGATGACAGCTATTCACACTAGGTGGATGACAGCTATTCACACTAGGTGGATGACAGCTATTCACACTAGGTGGATGACAGCTATTCACACTAGGTGGATGACAGCTATTCACACTAGGTGGATGACAGCTATTCACACTAGGTGGATGACAGCTATTCACACTAGGTGGATGACAGCTATTCACACTAGGTGGATGACAGCTATTCACACTAGGTGGACGCAGACTAAAGTAACCACATGGCCCGGCCTTCCTGCCTTGTGATGTCATGTCCACATCTCAGCTCTTTAAATCAGATCTCACCGTTCACAGACAGCTTCTTAGCTGAAAGAAACATTTGCCATTTCCTAGTACCAAGGGTAGGTAAATCAAGGAATGCCCATGTGAAGATGGAGGAAATCTTGCAAAATCAAGATTAAGTAACAGTCTGGCCTGGGGTCAGGAAAGCACCATGCACACGGCTCACCATTCCATCACACCAGCG
This sequence comes from Rattus norvegicus, assembly GCF_021556685.1. Classification (NCBI taxonomy): domain Eukaryota; kingdom Metazoa; phylum Chordata; class Mammalia; order Rodentia; family Muridae; genus Rattus; species Rattus norvegicus. The sequence goes on along the minus strand of NC_141541.1, from coordinate 36,868,155 downwards.
TTTCGATCTGCCGGGGTCTTCCAGGATCTTACGTGATCTACCTGAGGTCACTGTGGCAGACTAGGGACAAGAACAACACAGGAGCTCATCCTAGTTCTGCAACACAATGCTGAAGTACTGCCAACTCGGCAGTGTACACACACACACACACACACACACACACACACACACACAACTGGGAACCATTTTATCAGGCCAAAGTAAGTAAGAAGCAAGGGGATGTTCTTAGGGACAGCCTGGCTTCAGATGCTGGCTCTATTTAAGCTTAAGCCCCAGCAGGTCCTCAGTCACTCAAACATCCATCTCTCTAAGCTGGAACAGAACACAGTATAGAAGAAGAGCCTTGGAAGGCACTACCAAGCTCAGTCATTTCCAAAAGGATGACCTGTGGATCAACACATACTGAAGAATCCATCTTCCCCCATGAATCCATCCCTGTTAATCTTTACTACACAACAAAAACGTAGATACACACGTCTCTACCTCCAGACTATATATAGTTTGTTGATTTGCCAGACCACAGTTCAGACAGGAAAAACAGCAAGAATGATAATGATAAGAAGAAAAAAATAAACTATTGTAAGATACAGTGCACAGAAAGAGAAAGGCGAGCTGTGAGGTGTGCCATTCGTTAGCTAAAGGAAAACAATGAAACGAATCACCTTACTTTACCAGATTACACAAAAAGATCAACAATGCCTGCTGATGCTGGGGATGTTGAGCAAGGCACAGTCTCTGCCCCCATTACAAGCCGGCTTAGATTAACACACCCGCCCGTCCTGCTCCTGTGTGTGGTTCAGCTTTCTGCAGCGTCAGGCGCCCATGCCTTCTAAAGTCCAAAGACACTGAACGGAAAGCTGCAGACAGCAGCAGCCGGAGCTGCCGGCTGGATGTGGTTCTGACTGGAGTGATGACAGCGTGCTGCCTGTCCTACCCCTCCAGACACCAGGCATCCCTCTGCCATACTGTCACTGCAGCATACAGCTGTGCAGGACTCTCCCCGGTTATCACAGGACTCACATCTAAATAATCTTTACTTATGTAATAATGGCTCGAAAACATAAATGCAGACACTAGCAATTTCGTTAAATATATTACTGCAATCACTATTTTACTGTCAGGCACTGATGACATTTTACTGTTGTTCCTATCTTCTTTCTTACTGCACCTCATTTGCAAATTAAACTTTAGTCACCAGGTGGTAGTGCTGCATGCCTTTAATCCTCAGGAGGTAAAGCCAGGCAGGTCTTTGAGAATTATGGGCTAGCCTGGTCTACAGAGTGAATCTGAGGACAGCTGGGCTACACAGAGAAACCCTGTCTCAAAAAAAATTAATTAATTAATTAAGGTTTTTTCATAACAGAAACACATACGGCTATAGGTATCCACTAGAGGGTTCAGGATGCATCCCATAAAACAAAATAACCCACCCCACCCCCTGAAAAAACCTTAACAATAAATACCAGTATTTTAGGCGTACATATTCCATGATCTCACGAGCCCTCTCAGAGGGTTTTATTTAGTGGACACAGCCAGATCAATAAAATAGAGGATCTATCAACGAGAAGGTAACTAAATAAGTTATGGTACAAGTTTTAACGAGTGGGGCTGAGAGAGGTGTTCAGGTAAGAGCACCTGATGCTCTTGCAAAGGACTCTAGGTTACCAGCACCCATGAGGTGACACACATCTCCAACCCCAGTTCCAGGGCACCCAACACCTCTGACCTCTGTGAACACAAGCCCACACACAGTGCCTGTAGACGAATGCAGACAAAGTGCACATAAAACGAAAGTAAATGCTTTTTAAAAAGTAAGGTAAAATAGCATGTTGTAGCTGTGTGAATGAGAACGGCCCCCGCAGACTCGGACGTCTGGCTGCTGGGCACCTGTTGGCCAGGATGTCTGGGTGAGTTTGAGAGCTGTGGTCTTGATGGAGTGAGCATGTAACGAGGTTTCAAAAGGTAACGAGGTTTCAAGTCACCCACCAATTTCGATTCATCCTCCCCGCTTAGTATCTGTGGGTCCAGACATGGGCGCTCAGCTGTTCCTGCTGCTGTGTCTGCTGGGACCCTCGGGAACCAACAGCCCAGTTAAACACTGGCCTCTGTGTTCTATCACAACTGAAAAGTAACCAATATCCGTGGAGCTGTGTGTGCAAAGAGGAAATTCCACACTTACAAGAACAACCAAACTGCCCCAAGATTCATACTTTCAAGTACAAAAAACATGCTTCAGGCAGTGCACACAGCAGAACACGCCTCTGTTTCTAAAATGACACAGCGAGATGGCTATCCATTGAGACTATCCTATAAATGTAAAATTCAAATTGATGCACAGTAGTTAACAGAAGAGACAGAGAACAGCCGGAGTTCTAACTTGCACTTCTTATCACCCTTCTTCCATGTGTACAAGTCAGCTTCTCGCCATGGTGACAAAACACCTGAGGAGGTATAACTTAGAAGACCAGACTCTGATTCACAACTGCCTACGTTTTTAGTCTATGGTGGCAAAACAAAGGTAGCCTGCCCACATGGTACACTGATGTGAGAGTGGCACAGAGGTCGTAGGGGTCACCAATCACAATCTGATCAGCTTTTAAGGCCCACTCCAACAGACAGAACCTATGCCTGACACTGCTTGGGTGGCCAAGAACCCAGGACTAGATCAGCCATGGAACTAGGGGAAAAACAAACACTGCTGTTCTACTAAAGGAACAGAAATAAAATGACTCCTGACAACATTCTGCTATACCAACAGACCAGTGCCTAGCTGGGCCACTATCAGAGAAGTTTCCTATTACAGTAGATGAGAACTAATGACAAGATCTACATCTAGACAATGTACAGTGTGAGAGCGCTTAGAGTACTCAGCCCTAATAGGCTGTCTCCATCGAACTCCTCCAGCTAGAGGTCAGGGAACACGGAGGAAGAAGAGGCAGAAAAAGTGTAAGGGCCATTGAGAACAGAAGACACCGAGAAACGGTGCCATTGGGACACAGAAGGACTGATGGACATCTGAACTCAGAGACTACGGCGGCAACTGCCCAGGGCCAAGCAAAATGGGACCCCAGGGCTGCAAGGGGAAGTGGACACAAGCCTTCATCCCTAACCCAGAAGTCACCTCCAACCATCAACAGTTGACAAATTCGAAATTAGTTTTCTCCAATGGAGTCTTACTGAGTATTGCAAGCCACACTTAGGATCAAGTCCTATAACAGCAGTAATGGCCAATAAACATTGACATCTTCTGTCATACAAAGAAATGACGGCCAACTACAGCTACAAGATTTTATGGGCTGAGGAGAAATATAAATGTAGAGAAATTTATAAGTCCCAAAGAAATTACTGATATCAAAGTTTAAAGCAAGAAGATAAATGACTAAAGAAGTGTTCCAGAGTTGGGACATTAGAAAGTAACATCTGAGCCGGTCACTGACAGTGTGAACAGAGCTGCCCAACAAGACAGATTCTTCGAGGCACATTTTATCGAGTTTTCTTGTGTGTTCCTCAAAATGTATTGTTAATCTCATATTCAATTACATGTAAGAGAGTCATTTACCAAAAACATGCTTAGGATCAAGTGTACTAGGGTTTATCTACCATAGAAATCATTTATAAAGTGATAAAGAGATTAACTGAAACAAATAAGCCTTATTTTAACTGTTTGTACGAAACAATGTAGAATTGTTTGAAGGTCAGTACTGCTGTGTTTAGTTTTCCTATAAATGGCATTCACCAGGCTATAAAACATAAAACCATGTGCAAGCTAAAACACAAATAGCAAGTCAAAAATCACCAACAGAGAGCCAACCCAGGTGTCCGCTATGGCTCCTTTACTATGAAATTCAGCTCATGGACACTAATAAGGCGTCCTAGATATGACTCAGGCTGAACCATATCAGATGCAGAACCTGAGAGAAGTAGTTGGAGAGACCCTGCTCCAAAGGCAGAAAACAAACTGGTCAAAGCTGAGAGGATGACTTCTGAAGAGGAGTGCATCCAAATGGAGCAAGGCCGGCACACAACAGAAGATTCTTGAATTAACTCACAAGGTGATCGAAGCTGGTTCCCATGAATCACCCCCATACCCACGCTCCTGAAACTTCCCGACACATCAACGCAGCCCAGAAATCCTCCACTCGTGCACTTTGGACGGGAGGATGGCAAAGCCAAGTGAGCGTTCATTGTGCCCTCCCCTCCTTTCACTTCTAGCTGACAGGCAGCAGAAGCATAAGAACAGAAATAAGTGTAACAGGGAGTGTTTCTAGCAGAAAGGCTACCTGATACTTTCCCTCATGACACAGAAGAGACCTGAACCTTCCTAATCAGCTGCTAACACTATCTCAGAGAAGTCAACTGAGTACTATCCCTAACCTACATTTCTTCCATACATACATTATACAACTTTCAATCAAAAACAAAACATGGAGTTTGGTACTCTAGTATCTGACAACCCCATGCCCCTCAGCAACGAAGGAAATGAGATATAAAGGCCTGTCCCTGCTTGCTCAGGGTCAGGAAGCTTTCCCAGTAGAAAGGCTAACACTAACAAAAGCCTTTAATCCATTCTATATGCTTACCAATAACAGCTTTGGTTTTGATTTGAAATCAGAGTCCTTAAAGACTTCTGGCCTGTTACACAACGCCAACATTTTAAATACTCTTCTCAATTTTGCTATAGATCTCTAGACTACTATTTCTCTTCCTGATGTCTGTGCGGTGTATTGGGATCTCAATGTTGTAAAGACCCCCCCCCAAAAAAATACACACGCCTACACCTACAGGAAATAACTGTAAAGCTATGCAAGTTAAGTCACTCAAGCACTTAGTCACAAAATGAAACGTGTGTTTAGTACTAGCTTCTGAACAGTTCTTCTGTAACAAGATTATCAATTATCATCTGGTTTGAAGGAGAATGGTCTCCATAACTTCACGTTTGAATGCTTGTTCTGTAGTTGGTAGAACTGTTTGGGAAGGAAAGGGCGGTTGGCCTTGGAGGAGGTGTGGCACTGGAGGTGGTCTTTGAGGTTTCAAAGGCCCAGTCACTCCCAGTTAGTGTTCTCAGTCTCTGTCTCTCTGTCTCTCTGTGTGTGTCTCTGTGTGTGTCTGTCTCTGTCTCTCTCTCTCTCTCTGTCTCTCTCTCTCTGTCTCTGTCTCTCTCTCTCTGTCTGTCTCTCCCTGTCTGTCTCTCCCTGTCTCTCTCTCTCTCTCTCTCTCTCTCTCTCTCTCTCTCTCTCTCTCTCTCTCTTCCCTCCCCTCCCCTCCCCTCCCCTCCCCGCCGGTTATCTTCTCAGCACGTAAGTTCTCAGCTACTGCTCCAGTCTAGCGCCTGCCTATGGCCATGCTCCCCTTCCCACCATGGTATCACGGACTCTCCTACCCATTGGAACCATGAGTCCCAAATTAATTGATCTCTTTATAAGTTGTGTTGGTCACAGTGTCTCTTCACAATAAAAAACCACGACACAAGTATTAACCAAACAAAACACCCTTTGTTTGGTGACTTGCAGTCATGTTAAAAATCTCTGTGGCATCTTAAACTGTTAATTTTCCAAAACAAAGTATCCTGAGCTTTCATAAATCTTACAGGTCAAACCCACCTAACTGGGCTCTACGATGCAATTAGAAGTAGCACACTTTGTGCTGGATGACTTCCTTCTGGACAGCGCAGAATTAAATTAGCAGGTGGAAAACTTCTCTACGTATTACGTAGAAATAAAGGCCTTTTTTTGTTCCTACTTGACTATCTTTGCCAACAAAATGAAAAATAGCTTTTGTTGCCCTGGTAAAATGGTTTTTAAAAATAATAACAACCCACCCCCTTTAATGTTTTTTTTCACATTAAGGTGCTGGTGACTTAGCGGAGTATTCCACTTGATGCCAAGTGAGACTGCTGAGGACATTAATAACCAAGACACTAGAATCAAGCACTGCAGTCTTCCAGACTTCAAACCCAAGCAAGGCAGTGGTAGCGAGGATACATAATTTCAGAACTTAAAGTTACACTGCAAACCCATGGACATATGAACATGACCCCGAACAAGAAAAGCAAAGAAGTCCTTAATTGATACACATTAGTGTGGGAATTAAAGGATATGTCAACTTGGAAAGAAAAATTACATCAATAAATAAATACCAAAATAACAAATATCACTTATCTCAATTCAGAATATAGGAAATTTCAAATATACCTGTATGCTGCCAAACTCCACGTTCTCATAATGAAAATGTGCACATTCAGCCATCTTTGGAAAGTGTCCCTTTGTGAAGGGTAACCTAAAATACATGAAAGCAAATATGAAACAAGATGCTTGACCGCTAAAAATCAGTTCAAAGATCATGTATTTTTAGAGCCCATGCAAGCAAAAATACTTGATAAGCACATGCACGTGAGCCACAAACATACACACAGACCTGTTCAGAACACATATAACCAGATGAATACTTCATTGAGTGGATAGATACAAACCAAAAATAAAACATCCAGTCTCTTGATCTTGCCTCAAGTCAATGCTCACAGAGAAGCCATACTTCTGGCAAAGTAACTAGAAACTGCCAGCTTCTACGGAGAAGCAGAATTCACAACACAGAGCACACCAGGGTTTACCTGTGAATGTTGTCACAGCCCATCAGTCCAGGGGGGGTGGACCTGGGTACAGAAGGAACATTTTTATCCTCGTCTTTCCCAGACTTACCCCTGAAGTCTATTTCCCTGTCTAGTCCCCCTTTATCAAGGGAGAAGCTGGATTTCCTGTTTAAACTACGAAGGAGCCAGGTATGGGGGCATACACCTTTAATCCCAGCACTTGGAGAAGCAGAGGCAGCCAGATCACTGAGAGTTCAGGGCCAGCCTTGTCTACAAATTGAGTTCCAGGGTAGCCAGGGCTGTTACACAGAGACACCCTGTCTCAACAAAAAGGAAGGAAGGAAAAAAGAAAGAGGGGAAGAGAGGCAGGGAGGGAGGGGAGAGAGAGGGAGAGGGAGAGAGAGAGAGAGAGGGAGAGAGAGGGAGAGGGAGAGAGAGGTAGAGGGAGAGAGAGGGAGAGGGAGAGAGAGGGAGAGGGAGAGAGAGGGAGAAGGAGAGAAAGAAGAAAAAGAACAAGAACAAGGGAAAGGGAAAGATTCAGGTATTTCATATAACAATAAACTCTAGATTCCTCTTTCAGAAAAGAAAACCTAGGATTCCATAATCCAACCAAAAAAAGCTGGTTTTCCTTAATAAATGAGATTATACATTAGAGGTAAAGAGGCCAGCTCTCGATGTTCTTGTTAGACAAATGCGACTCAGTGGGCAAAAATGTATAAGGATGGAAACAAAGTGCATCTTTAGGAAAGCAGAGTAAGTTGTATGTAGACCTGATCAGTTCATAGTTGAATTACAATGTAAGGCTTGACAATATACATTGTTACATGCACAAGAAGATCTGAGCAAAATAAAACATTTTTGAGAAACGAAGAACGGGCATCCATTCCTAGGACTTTCTTGAGGATGCTCCTGGAAGCACTTACTTCTTCACATGCTTGACCTTCATGCTCGCTGTGCTGCCACACGACTTTAGCGTGAGATCTCCAGGGATCTCCGGGACATCTGCTCCTCTTGCCTAAGGAAAAAAGAAAAAGAAATCTATGGTGATTCTGTTAGCCTTAAGACTTCTTTTATAAAAAAACAGAGCACAGATACATTTTTACTGGTTCTCAACTTGTACTAATAAAAACATGTTTTGATTTCATGTATTTTCCTTTAAATTATGAACTTACTTGACCATTAGCAATTCAGAATAAGCTAACAAAAATATTAAATTTAAATACCTGAATACCATGTAAAAGAAAGTTTACTGCAAAAATAAGAATGTCCATGCCATAGAATTTTATAATCAGATTATAAAAGCTATTAAGATTCTCAATACAAACTAAGACATCTCCTGGGAGTTACTGAGATGAAATAATCCTGGTCACATTACAATTACCAACCAAAGTTTAAAATGGTACTGTGGGGCTGGAGAGATGGCTCAGTGGTTAGGAACACTGACTGCTCTTCCAGAGGTCCAGACTTCAATACCCAGCAACCACAAGATGGCTCACAGTCATCTGTAATGGGATCCAGTGCCCTCTTCTGGTGTGTCTGAAGACAGCTGCAGTGTATAATATATATAATCTTTTTTTAAAAAAAGATATGTGTCACTACCACCTAGTGAGGCACACTGAAAACCAAATGGTCCTATGGGCAATGGGACAACCGGTATTTCTCACTTCAAAACCTGAAGGAGCATGTGGCACTGCCAGCATGTTCCTCAGTCTACCACAGTCCCCAGAGAGGATTTTGAAATTTAGTGAAACATTCAGCTGTCTAAAAGCGAGAGTTTCGTAACAGTCTGAAAGAGAGAAAACAAAATTTAAGCCCAAGTATCTATCGTAACTGATTCATGTGTAAGCTTAGATCAGAATGTTAATGTTCAATACAGGTTCATCCTGAGAACAGAAAAGCGGAACACGCCCCCTGGTTCACTATTGTCAGGTTCACACTCAAGGTGTGCTGAGAAGAAAACTACAGCCTCTCACAGACGGAAAAGGAAAAAGAAATGACAAAATCTAGGCAGTCCACACTGCACATAGACTCACAATCTTCCTGCCTTATGCCTTAGCTTCCAGGCTCAAGAATCACAACCTTAACTAAATGTTTTTCTTATGAAAAAACTAGTGTGTGTGTGTGTGTGTGTGTGTGTGTGTGTGTGTGAAATCTGAATAATATTAAAAATGTTCCAACTCCGTGAGGAACTCGTAGTGTGAACCTGTAAGAACTGATTCTTAGTATATTTCCATAAGCAGAACTGGTGGATCTCCATCGTCTTTTCTCCTTAGCAATGTTAACTATCATTATCAGACCTACTATTGCATATTTCAAAGCCAATCTCCTTAGATGTTCCTTTATTCTTTTCAAGGTCTTCAAAACAAGAAACTATCTTGTGTGTTTTTTTAAGTTATGTGTGACAGTGTACATGTGTGAGAGTGTGTTGTGTGTGTGTATGAGAGTGTACATGTATGAAAGAGTGTGTATGTGAAAGTGTGTGTATGTATGTGAGAGAGTGTATACATGTATGAGAGAGTGGGTAAATATGTGAGAGTACACTTTGAGTGTGTGTGTGTGTGTGTGTATGAGAGTGTTCATGTATGAGAAAGAGTGTTGTGTGTAATAAAGTATGTGTGTGAGAGAGTACACATGTATAAGAGTGTGTAAATATGTGAGAGAGTACACTTCGTATGAGTGTGTGTGTGTGTGAGAGAGAGAGAGTAAATATAAAGTAAGTAAATATAAAGTAAATATAAAGAAACACACTGTTCCCTCCTTGGCTGTGACACCACACACTTTTTATCTCTGGTCTGGGCATTGGTGAAAACTGTGCTGTCTGTCACTTTCCCACCACTGTTGGCTACAGGGCTGTTATCGCTTGGAGCCATCTGTTGATGTTTCTGGTCATTGTGAAGCATCCCCCTTTGCTACTTTCTTCTCTCTTCTGTTATGGATAGAAGATGAAAACTGTGCAATCAATTAATATATTCAGTGAAATAAAAATGTAGACCACAAAGTCAGTGTCTCTAAGCCAAGGAAACAAAACAAGCTCTAAGACTTCAAGACAGATGAGGCAACCGTTGGGGCAACTTCACACAGAAGCTGGTTGAGTAATGGTTTCACTGGGCACCAGGCTATAGGTCAAATGCTGTAGAACTCAGCTTGTAGGCCCCCATAACCTCTACTGGATTGTGGCCATGTTTGGTCAGAGTTGGGTAGCTGCCTGAACATTGTGGCTCACGGGCCTAAAGTATGTACCAGATGGCCCTTTAAGAATAAGTTTGCCAACTTGTCTAGTAGGTGACTCCCTTTTCTAAATGTTTTTATGTGGGTATTTAAAGGTATTTTGGCATGGGAATAACCGATGAAGGATAAGAACTGGTAAGATAATACTGGGTACAGGGAGGGGGACCGTGAGAGGAAGCCTGGGAAGCTTGAGCTAAGGCTAGAAGCCCCGGAGACCCTGAAGGGACGATAGGAGCTTCACCTGCTCCCAGCACCAGGCCCCTGTCACACAGCAGCAGCCCATAGAGAGGTCTGTGACCATCAGTCACCTAGGGGCAATACCCCAAGCCCTTCCACGTGTAGATGAGGCATCCCTAACATCTCAGACCAAGACAATAGGGAGCACCTACTGTCAGACCCCAGCACACCCCAAAACTGGATATAAGATCCTATGTAGAAGGGATAAAGGAGTGTGTAAGGTTTACTCCATCAGCTGAGAGTGTCTGTCATAGGAGCTGTAACCCTGTCAGGTAAGAGAACTACTGCTCTCCTGAAACTTTCGTCACCAGAAGCTCCCCTGCCCTGCCCTTGCAGGCCAGCCAGTCTTCCGCTGGCTCGACCTGGCTTGCTCGACCTGGCTTGGCTCAATGCAGTGCAGTCAGTGCAGCCACATCTCATAGCAACAGCAACAGGCGGCAGCAGCATGGGGACAGGGGCAATTCCCTTCCCTGCTCACACCCTTTTCCCTTCGCTTGAACCTCCCACTTGGCCAGGCCAGAGATCTCTGCAGATAGCCTCTGGTATACAGGTCTACACTTGGGGTTGTAAAACAACTTTTTTATGAGGGGAAAATAATACTAGGTCAAATAACACAAGAGATTTATATATGGGTTGAGTGGATCCAAAGAACAACTGGGAGGTGGATTTTTAACGCGTTGCTTAGGAATACTGTGGCTGGCCAGTGCAGAAGTTTGAGTAATGCCCTCAACCTCAAACATTCTAATGCTTACTCAAAGGGAGTGAACTCTTTGATAGGTTTAGAAGAACTAGGAGGTGTAGTCATGTTGGAGGGAAGTATGCCCCTGAGGACCTAAACTACTTGATTTAAAAAATAAAAAGTAAAGACAGATTTCTGTTTACCAGGAACCTCCCTTAAGCTACCACCCCCCAAAGGGCAACAGCCTCAGACATTAATTCCTGGTCAATCTGAATGGCCTGTATCAGCTCACAGACACTGCCATGCTGAAGATCTTCTCTCTGGAAATTTAACATCCAATAAGTCTTTCTTTATACCCATGGAAAGATGTAATGAGGAGAATTCACTGAATGCTTACACACATTTTGTGCTGAACCCCAGGAAAGCCTCTGCTTATTCAGTAGGAATCCTTCTGTTTAGCTGGCCAAAGTCCTTCTGTTTAGAACAATGTCACCAGCACTGCCAGTGGGGGTGGGAGTATGGGGTTGGGGGTTACCTTGAACCTAAGTAGTATCCATGGTTAGGAAGAACTTTAAAAGGTCCCCTTAAAAGATGTAACAGAAGAATAAGATAAGACTTTGATGAAGACATCACTAAAGATAAGATCTAACACACAAACAAGAATATGAAGTAGTCCTGGATGGAGATGAGTATCACAGGAGCAGAGAGCATCTTGTGGGATTCCATCAGATATGCAAAAGAATGCAAATATAAAACATCCATGTTGCAGGATTTCCTGTATGGAATAATAGATACTTCTGACAGAAATGTGTAGGGCAGAGACTGAAGGAAAGGCCATCCAGACTGAAGGGGACTGCCACACATGGGGATCCATCCCATATGCACTCACCAAACCCAGTCACTATTGGGGATGCTGAGATGAGCTTGCTGACAGGAGCCTGGTATGGATGCCTCCTGAGAGGCTCTGCTGGAGCCTGAAAAATACAGAGGTGGATGCTCGTAGCCAACCATTTGACTGAGAATGGGGTCTCCAATGGAAGAGTTAGAGAAAGGACTGAGGTAACTGACAGGGTTTGCAACCCCTTAGGAAGAACAACAATACCAACCAACCAGACTCCCCAGAGCTCCCAGGGACTAAACCACCAACTAAAGAGTACACATGGAGCAACTCATGGCTCCAGCCACATATGTAGCAGAGGATTAGCCTTGTCAGGCATCAATGGGAGGAGAGGCCCTTGGTCCTGTGAAGGCTCAATGTCCCAGTGTAGGGGGATGCCAAGGCGGGGAGGTGGGAGTGTGGGGGGGAGCACCCTCATGGAGGCAGGGGGTGGGATAATGGGATGGAGTTTTCTGGAGGGGAAACTGGAAAGGGGAAAACATTTGAAGTGTAAATAAAGGAAACATCTAATAAAAGAAAAAAAAAAGAAAAGGTAGACTGAGAGGCATTCAAGAGCTTCCTGAATTTTACATAACATTCTATGTTTAAATCTTGATCTTGTGGGGTTGGGGATTTAGCTCAGTGGTAGAGCGCTTGCCTAGCAAGCGCAAGGCCCTGGGTTCGGTCCCCAGCTCCGAAAAAAAGGAAAAAAGAAAAAAAAAAAGAAAAAAAATCTTGATCTTGTTCATATATCAATAAAACAAGTAAAAATTATATATATATATAGTGTGTAAATATGTGATATGTATGATTTTATATGTATATACATTTTATATATGTGTGTATATATGTCATTATTACATATGGAGAAATTACTTCCCATATGTAAACTGGGATTCCATTAAAAGATAAATAAAAATTAAATGGTGAAAAAGAAGACAACAGTAAAATAGAAAATTATAAGCCAGTTGCACAACAGCAAAACAAATTTATTTTATTAATAAAAATACATCATAATCAATTGTTCCAGAAATATAAGAGGGATATGATATTTCTAAATCTATGTGTATTTTTCAGTCTTAATTATAAGTAAAATGAATGGGGTAAACATTACGATACAGACATAATATGTAATTTATGTGATAAAACTCAACATGTCTTCATGCTGAGACTGTCTGGTGGCGTTTACGGCTGAGGCTTGGAAGCTGAAGCCACTCATGTCCGTCCCATCACGTCCTGCCGAGCCAGGACGACTGATTTTCTTTTCTGCCATTTTCATCTTACGTTGGCAAACACAAATGGTCACCTGCATAAAGGGCTACTCTCTTCTGAGATTATGTCTAGTAACTAAGAATCGGAGACAATATAGATTCCTATTAGCACGGGACCAGACAAGCACAGTAATGCTGCGTCCATGCAAGGGACTCACCACGGCTGCAAAGCAGTCAGGAAGACTCATCTACCGCCGTGAGGGGTCTTCACCATGCTACCTCGAAAACAGTAAAAATGGCTTTGCACGTGTGTTTCACTTTAAAAAAAAAATAGAAGAGCAGGCAAAAAACTAATTTAAATGTTTACCAACGGGGAAGACAGAAAAAAGGAAAAAGGACAGACTGTTCCTATTTTGAGATCTTGAGGCCACGTAAGTGAGTTAAATAACAGTAAAAATAAATTAAAATGGGAAAAAGCAGCGCCCTCTAAAAATAGAGAATGAAATAAAACGAATGATCCTAATTATATGTTAGCGGCTAGGCAGAGAGGGAATACTTCAAGTGCAATAAGAAGACAGGATGTCCCCCCAAGGCTATTTCCTAGAAGTAGAACAACCTGCTTTCTATAAAGCCCACATTCTCATTTGCAAATTATTACGGGTATGAGCTGGGCCGGTGAGATGGCTCAGCACAAGCCTGCCCTCCCGAGGTCAATCCCCAAAGCTCTGTACAGGAGAGAACCAACTCCCCAAAGCTGTCCTCTGACCTCCACATGCATGCCACGGCACACGCGTGCCTGTTCTCGACGCACACATCAAACACAAGCATGAACACAGTAACAGGCGATAAGGTTGAATTCAGAAATGAAATAAAAATAGAAGATTAAAGCAAAACAAGCAACCACTAATGTCACTGAAAGCCTAATGTCTTCAGTGTAAGAAACAGTAATACAGAACTGAGGACTCTGGAGAGACATCCGTAGTCCTTTCTGCTGTGCTGTGAGAACGGTGTGCGCACGCGCTTCCCCACAGCTCGGCGACAGGACTGACAAGTGAGAAGGCCTTGAATCTCGGCCACGGCAAGGCGCTTACCTGAGTGTGTGGGAAGAACCCACTGATGAGGTTTTGAACTGAGTTCTACATGAAAACACGGCTGAGAGCTGACGAAACGCTGAACGTAAAGTGTCAGCCGCTGCACGAGGATGCGTAACAGGAAAGCCCCACGGCTTTCATCCTGCTCCAAACACTCTTATGAAAGATATAAAGAGCACATGTCATGCTCATCGACTGTAGAGAAATACTGGAAGGGGGAGGGACACTGAATGCTGCAGGTGAAGAACTCAAACGGCTGCAAGGCCCACTGAGACGAACGCCACGTACACCGAGAGTCAAACAAAGCCCTAAATCCACGTCGAAAGTCCCGTTGAGTAAGGATGGGGTTGGGGAGCAGGCCTCCCTTGACAAGAGTTCATGTAACATGAACTGAGGCCAGAAATCTACCAGCAGCTTAATCTAATTCGGAGGGATTTTCTTCCAGTAAAAAGCCAGTACAGTCTTTAGAAACACAAGTCTACACCAAGACAACACTTGCTGCTCTACGGTCTGAGCCAGTTAAACGATAAGGAACAACCGACCCATTCGAGAACGACATAATTTTATGTGGAAAAACCTGCGAAACTGAGAAAACAATGTTTTGCCCTGTCCGCTTTAACTGCCAGCCGCCTAATCCCCTGAAAATGACCCTGCCGCCCTCACACTGAGGCAGATGATAGGAGAGTCGTTCAAGTAACCAATTTTGGTGACCACCTATGCATATAAAGTGGTTGGTAGTGCTGCCCGGCGAGCTGCAACGTCATCCAGCAGTGATGGAGTGCGCCACGTTCTGAAGTAGACAGGAAAGCCACATCGACAGTCGCTCCCCCAGCACAGACTCACCCACTCTGCATGTCTCTGGGTGGGAATCTCCTCCCACACATAGTGAACTCCCTACTGGCATGTCCCAGAACACTAACAGGCATTAACAGGCTTTAAAACTTTTATTCTTTGAGAATAAAATACATGAATGTAATGTTTTTGAAAATATCTAATCTCCTCGGCCCCTCCACTCTTTTGAAAGGAGAAAAATGCACTGTGTGGAAAGTGCTTAACGTGTCATAGAACTGAAAGAAAAATGGCCCAGCTTCCCCACTGCAACAAAGAAACCGAGGCCAAGAAAGAAGCAGCAGTTTGGACACTGTTAGTCACAATATTTTAATTAAATTGGCAAGTAATTTGGGGATTTCTATACCCTTTAGTGGGCAATTCTGTTTTAAGAATAAAAAAAAAAAAGTATCATCATTTGCTAAAGTAAAAAATATAAAATAAATTTAGGAGTTATGTTTTATGGGATATTATATAATCATCAAATACATTTGATACTAGTTTTTAAATTCTTTTTTATCATCTTTTTTTACTTTTTTTTTTTCTCTTTTTTCTTTTTTTCAGAGCTGGGGACCGAACCCAGGGCCTTGCGCTTGCTAGGCAAGCGCTCTACCACTGAGCTAAATCCCCAACCCCTTTTTTTACTTTTATTATCTTTACGTGCAAGTATGTGTGTGTGTGTATGTGGGAAGTGTGCAGATGAGTACAGTATCCTAGAAGGCCCGAGGCCTGGCATACCCTGGAGCTGCAATTACAGTGTTGTGAGCTATCATACTGTCCTGGGAATGGAACTCAGGTACTCTGGAAGGGCAGCAGCAAGTGCTGAGCCTCCTCTCTACCCTCATAGCACTGTTTTCCGTTAGCAGTAGCAATATACTAAATATATAAATTACCCCAAGCAATTGGTTTCATGAATACTGAAGGATTTAAAATTCTGTGTTATGCCTATTTTCACCAACTAATATCAAATATGGTAAGTACATTAAGATGTTTAGAAGCAAAGGAAAACATGCAATGCTACTGTGGGAAAAATGCTAAAACAAGCCCTCGGCCCACTTCTCCCTCACTTCATCCATCAGGGAGCTTCAGTGAACTGGTTCTGCAGATGGACATAAGGGCTCAGACCAGTCAGACCTGGAACAGCAGATTTACTGGTACAGTAATTCACAGTAGATTTCGTCAAGCTAATAATAATAATAACAGAGATCAAAGTCTTCTTCTTTAAGGTTCCTGCTGGCTTTGAAGGCAGGAAGGGCCTCTTGAGAGTAATTCAGACCACTTACAGGAACAGAGACACGCTCCTCTCTGACAGCTAGGAAGGAAACCTGGACCTCACACCTAGGATCACAGGAACTAACTACCTTCTGCCCTCCACGTGACCAAGGCAGGAAGCTAACTGCCCCGTGGCATCTCCAGATGAGAGCCGAGCCCCGTGGCATCTCCAGATGAGAGCACAGTGGGTGCTAGCTTCTGTGTTTTGGGACCCAAAGCAGAAAACATTCCACTAGCCCAACCTACAGAACAAGAAATAATAAACGACAAGGATGTTCAGCCCTAACCATGTGATAAAACTATCTGAAAATAAGTTAGAAAATATGGTCTCAGGTTGCCATTTCCCACTTTTACTTTCTGAAGATTCCATTTGCCTCTTATATTTAGCACTAGAAGGAGAGAGCACAGCCACTTTTAAACTAATTCATGAATATTATTTCTTGATAATCATTAAAATTACATTTCTGCCTAAAATATAGATAAGAGGAAAGTGTGTGATATCTTTAACTGTTGAAAAAGGTAAATGAAATCCTAAGAGTCGTCTCTATGTGACAGAGCTGCACCTAAACAACCAGTCACAGCCAGGCTGTGCTGGCTGATTCCAGCTTGAACAAGCTGTAGTCATCTGGGAGGAGGTAACCGGAATTGAGAAAATGCCTCCCAGTAAGGCTGGGCTCTCAGCGGGACTGTAGAGCATTTTCCTAATCAGTGACTGAGGAGGGAAGGCCCAGCCCGATGTGGGTGGTGTCATCCCTGGGCTGGTCCTTCTGGATTCTATAAGAAAGCAAACCCAAGAAGCCTCAGAGAGCAGCCAAGTAAGCAGCATCCTTCCAAGGCTGCTGCACCAGTTCCCGACTCCAGGTTCTCTTGAGTTCCTGTCCTGACTTCCTTTGAAACTATGAGTGAAACACGCCCTCTGCTCCCCAGTTGCTTTTGGTCACAGTATTCATCACAACAATAGTAACCCCAGGGGCACATGCCTACTGTATTCCCAGTATTCAGGAAGCTGAGACAGAAGGATCATAAGATAGAGAACAGACGGGGCTAAATATACAAGAAACAGCCTGTAGTGGTTTGAACAAGCAACAGCCCCATACATTCAGGCATTTGAACATGAGGTCCCAGACTGGTGGGGCAGTTGAGGGAGATCATAGAACCTTTAGGGGGTGTGGCAGTGTTAGAGGGAATAGGTCACTGGGGGCAGGTTTTAATTGTTTGTAGCCTTGTCCTCTTCCACCTCACGCTCTCAGCTTCCTATGTGATCAAAGGTGAAAAGCGTTTTAACTGCCTGCTCCCATGCCTTCCATGTCATTATGGACTCCCTCTCTGGAACTTAGGAAAAAACTACTCTTCTATAAGATGCTTTTGGTCAAGCTGTTTTATCACAGTAATAAATTACCTAGTTCAGTGTCCAAGAAAGAAAGAAAGAAAGAAAGAAAGAAAGAAAGAAAGAAAGAAAGAAAGAAAGAAAGAAAGAAAGAAAGAGAGAAAGAGAGAGAGAAAGAAAGAGAGAAAGAAAGAGAGAAAGCCAGCCTGCAAAGTACTATATATCTATATAATCTACTAGATAAATGAGATTTTAATATAAAATTTATGCTATCATGAAAAGACAACAAGAACGTATACATAAGGTATCTCTGAAATGATAAATGTTTACAGATACCTTTGAAGAAATCTTTAGTCTAATATTGTCCCACTTCTGACAAAGGAACAAAAGATAACAAGGAAAATTTAATAATTATTCTAATACCTTAGAAAATAAACACATTGAACATGGAGGATATTATAATAAGTGACAGTGCCAATATATGATGCATCCTTAGTGGATAAGTAGAAAGAATAATGTAGCATGCTTTGAATATTTTCAGAAGAACTTGGATACAAAATATACATAGCAGAAACAGACAACACAACAGTAATAACTTTCTTCACTTATTCAAGAGGCTTGACAATTTAATATTATCCAGGAAAATTATCCCCATGCAGTCTGGACAAAAAACAGACTTTCCTACATCTGAATATCATGAGTTCCTGTGAAAACTTCCAAAAACAGCCACAATTACTCAAAAGACACTCACTAAGACTCTGACTGCTGCCCGGAGTTCTCTCCTAAAATTCTGTCGAGCATTACTGAGTGTATCCCACTTGATAACAACTGGCAGATTTACTAACATGCACTAACAAGCTTGTTACCGTGACAATCTAGCCAGGTGGGGTGGTACTCAACTTTAACCAAGAGGTGGAAGCAAGCCTCTCTGTGGGGCCAGCCTGGTTACACGGTATACATTGTTAAGAGGGGAAGGGAGGGGAGAATGAAGGAAGGAAACATTTAGAGTTCTAGGAGATAAATAATGGTGGTAGGTGTATTTTCTAATGTCTGGACACCACAGACTAGGCCCAGCAACACACCAGCTAATAAATCACCCAGACTCCTCCACAGCCAAGCACTGAAAACCAGAAGCAGAAATGGAAGGAGGCTGAAGGCAGGTTTAAGTCCCTGAACAATTTGTAAGCCAGACCAATGTCCTCAAATAAGATATGCTGCCCCTCCAGTGGGTCAACTCTCTATCTTTACATGACACCAAAAGTGCGAGAAAGCCAGGGTAACTGGAGCCACGGCGGCTGGGAATGGCGACGAAGCCAGATGCTCTGCAGCAGAAGCTGCCTTCAGGTTCACTTCTAGTAACATCTCGGAGACCCAGTTAACAGCAAGGGAAGTCATTCAGAGGCAAAGTTTAAAGTAACTTTTCTTTTTTAATTCTTTTTTTCGGAGCTGGGGACCAAACCCAGGGCCTTGCGCTTGCTAGGCAAGTGCTCTACCACTGAGCTAAATCCCCAACACCTAAAGTAACTTTTAAAATTAGCAAGCACCATTATCACAAATCCTCTGCTAGGCAACAGCTAGTGAATCAACCCAAATTATCACATTTACATAGTAGCGATTTTATCCTTTTTTATAACTGAGACTCGGCTTCTCCGTCCCTTCTTACGTCACTCCATTTGCCATAGTGTCCTGGATTAATTCTGCTTCTTCAGATTAGACCTCGTCCCAATAATACATGATATAATTTCATCATGAACTTTATAAAAGATTCTAAGAAAAGAGAGCGATATACTGAAACCTTTACCAGCATTTATTCGGATGTGGAGGTGTGCACACAAGTACGTGGGGGAATTACTAAGCTCTCACCTGTGTGTGCATGCCGTGGAGGGCAAGGGTTAGGCTGAGGTGACATCTGGGATTGCTCTCCACTTGGTTTTTGAGACATGGTCTCTCACTGACCTGGAAAACACTGTTTCACCTAGACTGCCTGGGCAGCAGGACTCCAGGTTCCACTCGTCTCTTCCTGTCTTTATCCCATGTGCTGGAGTTAAGGCAGCACATTCTGCTTTAAAGTGAATCCTGGGTGTCTGAACTCAGGTCTGCATGCTTGAGCTGCAAGCAATTTACTCACTTAGCCACATTCCCTGCCCAAGAGACTTTGTTAAAATAGCTTTTCTTCAATGATACTAGAAAGTAATAGTGATCTATTCTGTGATAAATTACACACTGCACATTAGTTCCACTAAGTAAAAGTAAAGCATGTGTATATACACACACACATAAACACACTCCAAAAAGATAAAAAAAAAAATCACCTCTTCATCGATTGCTCTAAAAAAATAATCCAGCTCTTCTATCCAAGTTGTAGGAATGTAAGCAATACAAGAGAAAATGATGAAGTTCAAAGGGCTGTCTGTGACAACCTTTAAAGAGGAATGGATACAGAAAATGTGGTCCATCTACACAACGGAGCACTGCTCAGCCATCAAAAACAATGACTTCATGCAATTCATAGGCAGATGGAATGAACTAGAAAATATCATCCTGAGTGAGGTAGCCCAATCACAGAAAAACACACATGGTACGCACTCATTGATAAGTGGATATTAGCCCAAAAGCTCGAATTACCCCAGATGCAATCCACAGACCACAGGAAGCTCAAGAAGAAGGATGAACAAAATGCAGATGCTTCCACTCCTTCTTAAAATGGGGAAACAAAAATATCCATAAGAGGGTATATAGAAGCAAAGCTTAGAGCAGCGACTGAAGGAACGGCCATTCAGAGTCTGCCCCACATGTGGCCCATACATATACAACCACCAAAAGGATGAAGCTAAGAAATGCATGCTGACAGGAACCGGATGTAGATCTCTCCTGAGAGACACAGCCAGAGCATGTCCAATACAGAGGTGAAGGCTAGCAGCAAACCACTGAACTGAGAACTGGACTCCCATTAAAGGAGATAGAGAAAGAACTGAAGGAGCTAAAGGGGTTCAAGATCCCATATGAACAACAATGCCAACCAACCAGAGCTCCCAGGGACTAAACCACTACCCAAAGGCTATACATGGACTGACCCATGGCTCCAACTCCATATGGCCTTGTTGGGCACCAATGGAAGGAGAAGCCCTTGGTCCTGCCAAGGTTGGAACCCCAGTGTAGGGTAATATCAGGGGGAGGGGAACACCGTTATAGAAGAAGGGGAGGGGAATGGGATAGGGGGCCTAAGTCCAGGAAACTGGAAAGGGAATAACATTTGCAATGTAAATAAAAAATATCCAATAGAAAAAACAAAATCAAAATAACAAAAACAAAGTACCAATAAATCTCACTATTGTTTTAAATGAAAGGAGGAGAAAAAACAGAAAGCAATGAAGAAACCTTGTATTAATGTCTGTATTAATGTAGTTTGCTATCTGTTGTGAAAAAACACTGGCCACCACCAACTTGGGATTTGTTTCATCTTACAGGGTAGTTTATCGGCAAAGGAAGCCAAGGCAGGAGCTCAAGAAAGAACCTGGAGACAGACTAGCTTGCTTCCTTGGGATTATTCAGCTCCCTTTCCGGTGTAGCCCAAGCACACCTGCCTAGTAACAGCACCGCCCACAGTGGGCTGGGTCCTCACATGTCAATTAGCAAGTAGGACAATGCCCCACAGACACACCTACAAGTCATCTTGTTTGGAAAATCTCTTGTGAACTATGTAAAGCTTGTGTTTGTATCTTCAGTTTATAAACATCTTCTCCATCACCTCTGATTGGATTAATGAAGAGATGGCCTATAGCAAAGCAGGAGAGGAAAGGCAGGTTATCTGGGCAGAAAGAGGCGCTCTAGGAATGAGTCAGGAGGCGGGAGATTTGCCACCAGAGGCAAAGGAGGAAACATGTGCTGGTGCTGAGGAGAGGTAATGAGCCATGTGGCAGAACGTGAATTAGTATAAACAGGTTAATTAAGTTATAAGAGCTAGTTGGAACAAGCCCAAGCTAATGCCAAGCTCCCATAATTAATAAAACACATCTCCATGTCGTCATTCGTGACAGTCTGGAGGTACCATCTGATCAAGACACTCAGCAACTAAAGTTTCCTCTTCTCGGGTGACTTCCCACAGACTCGAGTTTGTATCAAGTTGACAATCTAGCCAGCACAATGTTCAAAAAGTAAAATGAAAAGTTCGGTGTTTTACAGGAAAAAGGCATTTCTTTGGACAAAGAATAGCTCTTTCCCTTACCAGAAAATATTTACTGAAAACAAAGCAGTAACTAAACATAATTAAAGGCTCTACTCGCACAGCTCACATTGCAATGGGGAAGCAAACAATCACATAACATTCCAGTATTTGTAAGCGATACAGAGAAAATTAGAACAGAAACAGAGGGAAGTGCAGGGGTCACACATGAATAAAGGCCTCTAAAACTGAGGACCTGAGCCTTGCGGTGACCTGGGAAAAAAGGCAAAGGGGCACACAACGGTGTGGGCACAAATATGCAATATCCACACGTGTCATCTACAACTCATTTTTGGTATTTCTAATACTGAACATAAAATAATACCAAAATTCTAGTGTGGTGGCATCAAAATGGTGGAGGAACACAAGCGAGGTGGTTTAGAAGGTTTTCTCTGGGGTGTGACCTAAAGGTCAGCACCCCCGAGGATTGTGTAAGAGTCAAAGTGAATGGAGTAATACAACCAAGGAGGAAAGGACTTTAAACTACCTGGCTCGTAACAATACACGATGTTTGATACGGGTGATAAAATAAGTCAGTGGGTTAACCTAGACAATGAAGCTGAACAAGGGAAGGCTCTTTCTTGCAAGAAGTTCCAAAGATGAGATGTGTAAGTCTGTAGTTCATGATGTGCACATGTTCTTGGGCGTGAGGGGCATGGAGGCCACATCCACTGTAGCGGCAGTGAAGATGTGGGAAGGACCAACCATAAAGAAAAGCATGGAGCTGTAGATGCCAACACTTACAGTGGGAGGGAAACGCACCTGAAAAGTATAGCCTTTATGAAGAGTGTAAGCCTGGGGCTGGGGCGGGGAGCGTGCTGTGTCTTTAAGAGGTGGAGGGGATGGAGTGCACATGTGCAGAGCTGACAGGACTACGTACACTGGCTGTTTGCCTTAATTTTAAAACTCTGGTATTTCAGCAAATGGAATTGTATCTTGTTTTCAGAGATATAGACCTTAACAGCTATTTATACACCGACTATCTGTTTTCTTATCAATAGTTTCATTTGTTCCAACATGAACCGACCTGCTTCAGGCGAATTGCTGACCACATATTAATTTTAATGACTGAAAAGTAAGTGGAAGTGGAAATGTTCCTGACAGAAAGTATTAAAACGGCATGCTCGTCAAAAGTCACACTGCTGCCTGGCACGCTCCAAGCTGTACCATGAAATCCAGCAGCACCTTGGGTCCCGAGTGCACTGAAGCATTATGTTTTTAAAATACCAATGCTCACACATGTCACATATTGTTTGGTCTGGGTATTTATTTCAAATACTGAACCTAGAATGAATAACAAAACCATTAAAGCTGAAGGAACATAAGTGAGATAGTCAAGGTGTTCAAAACTGGGAAAAACAAAACAAACAAAAACCTCCAACACACACACTCTCTCTCTCTCTCTCTCTCTCTCTCTCTCTCTCTCCCCCCCTCCCTCTCCCTCCCTCTTTCTCTCTCTCCCCAGCTGTTTTATGTTAGAGTTTAAAAGACCCTAATAAGGCAATTACTAAATAATCTCGATGCTAATTACAAATAATTTATTTTTGGCAATTTAGAAAGGTTCTACTTCTGTATTTTTGTGTGTTTGTTTAGTTCAGTGGTTTTGTTTCATCTGGTTTTATGAAGTGGGGGTAGGTAGGCTCTTACTATGTTGCCTAGGCTGTCCCCCAAATTCTAGACTCAAACAAACTTCCAACTCAGTTTCCTAAGTTGCTGAGACTCTGGGCAGCATGTCTAGATTTGATTTTTAACTTTGTGAGAGGGATTCCGTGTGTGTGTGTGTGTGTGTGTGTGTGTGTGTGTGTGTGTGTGTGTGCACACCTGTGCAGGCGCACTTGTACCCATGTGTAGAGGCCAGAGATCACATCAGGTGTTTTCCTCAGTTGTTCCCCACCATAACTTCTTTGAGACAAGCTCTCTCTCTGAACCTAGATCTCACCAATTTAGCTAGACTGGTGTTAACCAAACCAGCCTTTTTCTGCCTCCCTAGAGCTGTGTATGGATATAGCTCCCTAGTCCTGACTGAATGTGTACTGTTGACATGAGCGTGCACAGGGAAAGGACACTGAGGTCTCAGACTCTAGGAATGGAAAGGATGTTCACTGGCCAAAGTATGAATGTGCAGGAAACAGTATGAATGTGAGAGTATGAATGTGAGAGTATGAATGTGAGAGTATGGATGTGAGAGTATGGATGTGAGAGTATGGATGTGAGAGTATGGATGTGAGAGTATGGATGTGAGAGTATGGATGTGCAGAGTATGGATGTGAGAGTATGGATGTGAGAGTATGGATGTGAGAGTATGGATGTGAGAGTATGGATGTGAGAGTATGGATGTGCAGAGAGTGGATGTGCAGAGTATGGATGTGAGAGTATGGATGTGAGAGTATGGATGTGAGAGTATGAATGTGCAGAGTATGGATGTGAGAGTATGGATGTGCAGAGTATGGATGTGCAGAGTATGGATGTGAGAGTATGGATGTGCAGAGTATGAATGTGCAGAGTATGGATGTGAGAGTATGGATGTGAGAGTATGAATGTGAGAGTATGGATGTGAGAGTATGAATGTGCAGAGTATGGATGTGAGAGTATGGATGTGCAGAGTATGGATGTGCAGAGTATGGATGTGAGAGTATGGATGTGAGAGTATGGATGTGCAGAGTATGGATGTGAGAGTATGAATGTGAGAGTATGAATGTGCAGAGTATTAATGTGCAGAGTATGGATGTGAGAGTATGGATGTGAGAGTATGGATGTGAGAGTATGGATGTGAGAGTATGAATGTGCAGAGTATGGATGTGAGAATATGGATGTGAGAGTATGGATGTGAGAGTATGGATGTGAGAGTATGGATGTGAGAGTATGAATGTGAGAGTATGGATGTGAGAGTATGGATGTGAGAGTATGAATGTGAGAGTATGGATGTGAGAGTATGGATGTGAGAGTATGGATGTGAGAGTATGGATGTGAGAGTATGAATGTGCAGAGTATGGATGTGAGAGAATGGATGTGAGAGTATGGATGTGAGAGTATGGATGTGAGAGTATGGATGTGAGAGTATGGATGTGAGAGTATGGATGTGAGAGTATGGATGTGAGAGTATGAATGTGAGAGTATGAATGTGAGAGTATGGATGTGAGAGTATGGATGTGAGAGTATGGATGTGAGAGTATGGATGTGAGAGTATGGATGTGAGAGTATGGATGTGAGAGTATGAATGTGAGAGTATGAATGTGAGAGTATGGATGTGAGAGTATGGATGTGAGAGTATGAATGTGAGAGTATGGATGTGAGAGTATGAATGTGCAGAGTATGGATGTGAGAGTATGAATGTGAGAGTATGAATGTGAGAGTATGGATGTGCAGAGTATGGATGTGAGAGTATGGATGTGAGAGTATGGATGTGAGAGTATGGATGTGAGAGTATGGATGTGCAGAGTATGGATGTGAGAGTATGGATGTGCAGAGTATGGATGTGAGAGTATGGATGTGCAGAGTATGGATGTGAGAGTATGGATGTGCAGAGTATGGATGTGAGAGTATGGATGTGAGAGTATGGATGTGAGAGTATGGATGTGCAGAGAGTGGATGTGCAGAGAGTGGATGTGCAGAGAGTGGATGTGCAGAGAGTGGATGTGCAGAGTATGGATGTGCAGAGAATGGATGTGCAGAGAGTGGATGTGTAGACAGTGGATGTGTAGACAGTGGATGTGAGAGTATGGATGTGCAGAGAGTGGATGCACAGAGTATGGATGTGAGAGTATGGATGTGCAGAGAGTGGATGTGCAGAGAATGGATGTGCAGACAGTGGATGTGCAGAGTATGACTACGACCTTAGCTACAACCATGTGCAAAAGGCTCCTACAGCAGCTGCCTCTTCCAGGATGACTGTTCACATCCTCCTGACTCTGTTCCCCGCAGAGCGTCCTTACGGAGATTAGCTAACCAACTCCTTGCAGGTTACCATGCTTGATACAACGCTGAGTATCAGGGCTATGGGTCATCTCCACAGAAGCACACAGCTCACTTTTAGTTCCTTGGGTCTCTTAAGTGCCTTCTTCCCTGTGCTCCGTCAGGTTCCCAGCACCCTGCTACACTGGCCTCAGCAGCTGGGATCACAAGCAAGCATGACGACACCCGGATTTCAATGTGGGTGCATGGATCCAACTCAGGTCCTCAAACTTATGTGGCAAAAAGGGCTGCCAGCTTCACAGCCTCAGGACTGGATTTTTCAAAATAACGATTTTTTGTTAGCAATTGTGAAGAGTAGCTAATCATACCAGAAACAGAGTACTAATTTACAGTTTACTATTGCTTTGATTTTTACACTGTGTTTATATAAAATCCTTTAAATTCAAGAGTTTAGAAATTTCTGGATCTCTTTGAATGTTGACGAAAAGTGAACTTTCTCATTGCACCATTCAAATCACCATTAAGCATATTAATTTCTACATAAACTCAAAAACTAAGTAGAACTGCTTTAGAGAAAAATTCTCAAAGATTTCTCTCAATTTTTTTTTAAAGTGGTATTTCATTTGGGTAGTTGTTGAGAGAACAACCGTGCAAACTTCATTTTTACTCTGTATTTGGCGTGAACATGAAGTTCTAGAGGAAGGTTAGTAAAATACTGGCTCACTTTTCATCTCTGCATTTGATTTTCTTGTTTTAAATCTTTAGATTTATTTATTTTTAAGTGGATGAGTGTTTAGCCTGTATGTACGTCTATGCACAATGCACATGCCTGGTGCCCTCTGAGGTCCAAAATGGGTGTAAGATCCCCTGGAATTGGAGCTACAGATGGTTTGGAACTCCTATATGGGTGTTGGGAACTAAATTCAGGTCCTCTGGAAAAAAAATAAGTGCTCTTAATCACTAATCCTTCTCTGCAGCCCCCATTTTGTTTTTCCACATTGGAACTTGTATAACTCAGGCTGGCCTCTAACTTGCTACACAGCTGAAGATAACCTTGAACTTCTGACCCTCTTGACTCTACCTTGGGAATTCTGGGACTACATGTGGGGAGTCTCCATACCTGATTTTATGTGGTCCTGGGGGATCAAACTCAGGGCTTGACGCATGCAGGGCAAGTATGTAACCAGGTGAACTGCACCCTCACCCAGGCTCCTGTGACTTTTATCATTCAGAAATTCGATATTTATTGAATGTGATGTTTTTAATGGAAGGATTATAGCACCAACCCTCAAGGAACTTACACATGAGAAAACTAAGAATACTACGTGAGATTATAACAAGGAACCGATATATGTGATGTAGGAAGTAATTTCCACATGTACTCAGGTAAATTAATTAGCATTCTAACGACAGAATTCAGTAATTTTGTGTGCGTATTGAATGTAACACTTGAATACAGAGTGAGTGGACTACTACCAAAAAAAATGCTGCCTTTCTATTCACAGATTCGATGTAGATCTACGGGAAGTTATAAAACTATAAGGAAGAATTATGAAAGACAATAATAGGCAAACAAATTACTAAAACCCTTTCAATGGAATGCTGCTGCCCCCAGGAATTACTTGAATTAGTAATGGTCTTGAATTTTTTAACTATTTTAAACGTTGTAAAATGGAAGTCAATTTACAGAAAATTGAAAGTAATTCAAATAGTCTTGAGTTAAAAGAGATACAAATCGTGTCCATTGGAACAGAACGATTTGCATCCACTTGCATCCACTGTAGCACCACGGGTCTGTAAATGAAGCTGCTTCAGCTCTCTGAAGCAGTTTTAACAGCTGACCTCAAAAACGACAACTTGACGAGATCTGAAATCAACTGAAAGGCAAGGCGCTGGGTACCCCATGTGGCGTGTTCTCTTGATGAGACTAATCAAAGTGGAAGACCCAACCCAAAAGTGGGTGGCACCTTCCAATGGTGGCCCTGATATAAGAAGGTATTTCATGGTGAACTGAAAGCAAATTAATATGTTAAGCTATACACTCTACATATTCAATTCACAGAAAAACAACCTTGAAAAATCCAAGACAAAACCCCCTGTAAAACAGGTATCATCATCATCTAGAATTTCTTCACAGAATGACAAGCTTGTGACCTGAGTGGCTTCTCCAAGCCGCTCATCTGTTAGCTGAACAGGAAAACTGATTATCAATGAGGTCAACTCAATTACAGTCAACTGTAGCAGCCCAAGAAATCCATCCAGGAAACACAAACTGGCTTAATTCCACTTAGGGAAAAGTTGTTTGAAGATTTGATACAATCGCGGTTCGTTAAAAGAATTACAATAATAATAAGCAAGTTGTGCTCCTTCCTTCTTGATGAATGGAGCTGTAACCAACGCGGCTCAGGGGCTAGTGAGTTTGCAGATGAAGCCTTGGCCCCTGGGAGGGATTCGTGTGGGACATCTAGAGGACAGAATGCTCACAAATAACTGGAAGAAACATTAGTTCAATACAACCCAAGGGTAAAATTTACTAAGACACATTTTAACTGATTTGGGGGGAGA
This sequence comes from Rattus norvegicus, assembly GCF_021556685.1. NCBI lineage: Eukaryota > Metazoa > Chordata > Mammalia > Rodentia > Muridae > Rattus > Rattus norvegicus. Next base: position 36,840,120 of record NC_141541.1, on the reverse strand, counting down.
ATATGTGTATTGCAGAAAAGGGCTTGGCTGGACATACTTCAACCTCTATACTGAACACTAAAATCTTTGGTATTTCTAAAGGAACATAACCTAAAATTACGGGGCAAAGCATAGCTTCTGGAGTCATGTGAAAGACTAGTAATCCTGGAGCCCTGTATGCTCACAAGCTACTGTATGTACTTCTCAAGCTATCACATACTGAGAAAGGAGACTGTTTCCTGCAAGTTTGCAGTGAAAATGAATTTCAGACTCAAGCTGTCCGCTCAGGGCAGTATAGTCAGACCTCAGTGAAGGTACAAAGTGGGTTTCCATATTACAGATGTTATTTACCTGGGGGATGGGGTGCTTCTAACTGAATCTTATTGAGAAGCAGTTAGTACGCAGTACAATGAGACATTAAAGGGAAATATAAGTAACAACTAATAACTCTATAAGCGCAAGTAACAAAATTCGATCAATTAACATCATAATCTTGGAGCTCAGTATAGCTTGGTGGTAGCGCGCTTGGCAGCCTTGGTTTTTAATGCACAGTTCAAGACACCATTATGCTTGTGACCTGATATCAGTAAGTTGCAAATCTATCTGAAGGAAGAGACCTTTTACAAACTGACTTTGTGAGTTCTCAGAGACCATCATGGATAGATGAATGTTTATATTATATTTTTTATGACAGGGATTATTAACTTTGAACTAAATTGAAAATAATATCATAGCTCATAAAAATAATTTCATTACTTTTACTAGTAGACCAAATTCTAAATTATTTTTAAATAAATTAAATGAGTAGCTGAAACAGACTTTCTGGAAAATTACATGGATAGTCTTGGTACTTATTTCTCAACTGCAGTGTTGACCCAGCAACTCAGTAAACTCCATGTTCTCAGGTTAATCGATTCAAAACCATGAAGTCATCTTTGACCTCTCCAGCTCACACTCTTTGCTCACAGTCATTAGTAAAAGTCATTCCTTTTAATCTATAAACTCTAACCAGTTCTCACTGTATCATCCCTCACTGGTCTCCTGTATTACTACAGCACCCCTCACTGGTCTCCTGTATTACTACAGCACCCTTCACTGGTCTCCTGTGTTACTCCAGCACCCCTCACTGGTCTCCTGTATTACTACAGCACCCCTCACTGGTCTCCTGTATTACTACAGCACCCCTCACTGGTCTCCTGTATTACTACAGCACCCCTCACTGGTCTCCTGTGTTACTACAGCACCCCTCACTGGTCTCCTGTGTTACTACAGCACCCCTCACTGGTCTCCTGTGTTACTACAGCACCCCTCACTGGTCTCCTGTATTACTACAGCACCCCTCACTGGTCTCCTGTGTTACTACAGCACCCCTCACTGGTCTCCTGTGTTACTACAGCATCCCTCACTGGTCTCCTGTGTTACTACAGCACCCCTCACTGGTCTCCTGTGTTACTACAGCACCCCTCACTGGCCTCCTGTATTACTACAGCACCCCTCACTGGCCTCCTGTATTACTACAGCACCCCTCACTGGTCTCCTGTGTTACTATAGCACCCCACACTGGCCTATATTACATAGCACCCCCTCACCAGTCTCTTGCTTCCTCTTTTGCCTCTTACTACTTACTAGCAATCTAGACTTCCTTTAATATGTCAAGCCAGATTCCGTCAGTCCTCAGCCCAAAGTCCTTCAGGGGTTAACAACCCCACGCAGCATATAGTGCCAAAGTCCTTGTCACTGGATCACAAGAACACACGGGATCTGTTTGTTCTCCGCTCCTCTCAGCCCATTTAATTAGAGCCCCACTCTATGTGTGTTTCCTCCAGCTTGCTTTTTAATTCTGACACAGCTTTTACCTGACTTCTTCTTCCACCACCTAACATGTTCCCACGTAAACACACCTGCCCCTTCACATTCTTTCACGTCTGCTTATAGTCCACCTTCTCACAACACCATGCAGCCCTTCTCCTGTAGCCGGCAATTGCTATCGCACACAGTATTCACCTCCTATGCACAGCACCACAACCAGCACCTGAAAGTACTCGATAAACGTACAAAGCAACAAAAACGACTGTACTGTTTCCTGCGGGTAATGCTGTTTCGGTCATCTTCACTTATACTTATACACATATGTATGCGGCTGAATTACCATTGCGCTAAGCGTTTCCTCCCAATCGGGCCGCTCTCGGGGGTGAACATTTCTATGTAGCTCTGGAACAAAATCATCCTCTTCAGAATGTATTGAGGACTTCATCTTCCTAGAGAGAGAAATATGAGAGATTTCTGTAAGAATTTCCATCTTTATGAAAGTTGTTTCAATGAACACAATCCAAAGGTGGCAGGGGTGGTGGGGGGGGGGAGTCTGATTTATGTGATTTTATGTTTAACTCAAAGAACTGGGGTGGCTAGTGGTGAGCCTTCATTTCCACACTGCCTTCCAGAGATCTGACATACCAAACACCTGCTGCGTGCCCCAGAAAATAACTGTGGTGATTATTATCCAAGGCCTGATTACATCTATTCAGCGTAATGTGAACCTCGAGGGTGATCTGTGACAGAAATCACCTACTCTGAAACAGTACCTACAGAACTGTGCAGAGCATTGGCAACCCTTCGAAATGGGTTGGCTCGGATGGTAAAGTGCTTACTCCACAAGCATGAGGACGTGATGCACATATTCCCAGTGATGAAATTAAAGCAAACTTGTAGTAGTACCTGTCTCTAATCCCCCCCCCCCCCGGTTTGTCCCAGAAGCTTATTGGCCAGCCAGCCTAGCTGCATTAAAGAGCTTCAGGGTCACTGAGAGACCATATCAAGAAGGGGATGGAGTGGGGGGTGGGGAGAGAGTAACTGAGGAAGATACAACTCTGGTCTCCACATGAATATGTACACATGTGCACACACATATGTGTGTGTGTGTGTGTGTGTGTGTGACTCAGGAAGAAATGAGTAACTTTTAGTTCCAATTTATGGAACAGAGTACATCCAATTAGCACCGTCAATGAGAGTAATTATGAATGTTACTCAAAGTCCATCAATGCACACATCTGAATGTAGGATTCCCAAGACTACAATCTTGGAGAGGAAGAAAAGACCAATAAAATAAATTATGCATTTAGTGTTTCTTATGGCACTAGAGATTTTTTTCCAAACAATTATAGATCCCACCTAGATTAGATGATATCCAATAAACCCCAAGATGCAAGCTCTTATCTAACTCAGATTTATAAATTATTGAAAAGAAAAGGCACTATATCCATTTATCATGGTCCATTTGTGAATTCTGCTCTGGATAGAGAAATCTGTAAGCAGCTCCACTTCTAGTCCAACAATAAATGGCAGAGAAAGGGCCATCGAGATGACTGAGTGGGAAAAGGTGCTTCTTCCCACCAAGCCTAATACCTTGAATTCTATCTCCCAGACCCACATAATGAAAGGATATAGCCTCCATGCATGTACTACAGCACGTGTACTCATGCACACACTGTGTGCCTGCACACATTTGAAAAATCAATAAATGTAATTAAAAACTGTAAGAGTATCCAAGGCAGATAAACTACAAAACAAACTTCCCTAGAACGCATCAGATAAAACAACTCATGGCAGGAAACAGGGAGAAAACAGAAATGAGAAACGTGGGCTTTTCCAAGATGAGTCACATCATAGGCAATTACTTGCCTGCAGTCAAGCAAGGAGGAAAAAAGACACAAGCTGCTAAGAAGCATTAATTTTTTATTAAGTTGCTTAAAATATTTATGTTTAATATGTTCGGGGGAATGAAAGAAAAATAGATAAAAGTGAAGATTTCAAGAGCGAACTGGAGTACAGAAACGCTAATGCTCACTCTAAGATGAAAGATTCATTAGACGCAGACCGGAGAGATGCACCAGTAGGTGAAGGTGCTTGCCCCATGCCTGATACCTGGGTTTGACCCCCAGGACCCTTATGGAGGAAGGAGAGAATCAACTCCTGTACACAGTTCACAGAGTGTGTGTGTGTGTGTGTGTGTGTGTGTGTGTGTGTACAATAAAAAAAATAAATGTAAAACAAAGGAGGGAGTCTGAAACTAGTTTAAAAAGAATTCACTAGATGTGTTTAACTTAACAACGAACCTGATTAAACAGTTAACTAAAGTCTCACATACCTCAACACTAATGACTTAAAAACAGTAAATGATTAGAAAGAGAAAGGAACAAACCAGTATTTAAAAAACAATGTCTGAAACACCTTTAACGCTAATAAAGGCCATCAAGCTACCAACTCAAGGAATTTCTAGAAATCTCAAGACAGTGTTTACTTTAAGATATTTATTTTTCTTTTATGTGTGTGGCTGTTTTGCTGTACGTGTGAGCGGACAACCATGTGCATGTTGTGCCTGTGGAAGCTACAAAAGGCATCAGATCCCCTGGGATCAGATTATAGGCTGATGTGAGCCACCTTATGAGTGCTGGGACTTGAACCTGGCCTCCTGGAAGAGCAGCCAGTATTCTTAACCACTGAGTCATCTCCTTAGCCCTCAAGCAAAAGTTTTAAAAAACAAACTAGGTGTATCATAGCCAAACTACTAAATACAAAGTTTCCTACAAGAAACTCAAAGTCAGTACAAAGGACAAACTGACTTCAAAGAAGCAAAACTCACAATCATAATGAAGGGAAGAACACCATAATCTAGAATCTTCTATCTTTCAAAAGTATCCATTTTTACAAAAGAAGGTAAAATAAGTCATTTTCATCAAAGTAAATAAATAAATAAATTTACCGAAAGGGAAACAAGAGCACAGATTTGAGGACAGTGGAAACAGTGGGAAATAGGAGATGTACAGAAGGATAGGTGTAGAATGCACAATTGTAATTGCAGAACTTGCAAGTCAGGGCCATCCTGTGCTACGAGGTAACTCTGAGGCCAGCCTGGACTACAAAGAGAGATATTCAGAAAGCCAGTATGCTTTATGAGGCGTGTGTGTGTGTGTGTGTGTGTGTGTGTGTGTGTGTGCGCGCACGCGCGCGCGCGCGCATGTGCAAACATTATATCATATCATATTATATTTAATTAGTATAAAAACATAAAAAAGAACCTCTGGGCATGTCTGTGAGGGAGTTTCTAAACCGGGTTACCTGAGTGGTGACCATCTTAAAAATGGGCAGTGTCATTCTACGGACTGAGGTGTCACCTGCTAAAAAGGAGAAAGCGTGCTAAGCACCCGCACCCCTGAATATGACAGCCACCTTAAGCTCTTGCTTCATGACTTCTCTCTCCTGCCATGAACTCTGTACCCTTGAACTACGAGCCAACGTAAGGTTCATGCCTTATGTTGCTTCTGCTAGAATGATCAGACCTGTATACTCATCCTTAGCTACAAAGCAACTTTGAGGTGGGACTAAACAAATCAGACTCAGGAAGTGGAGGGGGGCGGGTGTTAAGAATAAATCATATATACAAAGAGAAGCAAATGAGAAAGAAGTTAATTCTTCAATATCTGGAAACCTAGCTCAGAAGACAGATGGAGGAGGCAGAGGGACTGAGAACACACTGAACAACAAAAAGGGAGCTACCTGGAACTGGGACGCAAATGGGCAATAGAAAGACTCTGCGAACATTGTAAACAATCCTATTTCAACGTAATTAGAGTCTAATTTAAATGAGGAATTCTATCCCCCGAAGCATACTATTCCCCAACACTTAGAAAAAAAAGACTAAAACAGAAAAACAGTCTTACAGCTGGGATGACAGTTAAGCGGATGAGGAACCTGTGGAGACTCACTGGTGCACTCATTATTCCCAGCTCTGAAAGAATGAATAGTAACATTCTTGCATACATGTATCCTTCCAGACTATAAGAATAAACACCTCTCAGCCCACTCAGTGAGCCAGCCAAGTCTTAAAGCTTATACAACAAACACTGACAAAAAGACATTACAAGAAAAAGAGGCGAGAGAAGAGATACTGTAAACACAGCTCTAAAACGAACTGTGAAAATGCATGTGCATGTGTGCGTGTGTGCATGTGTACATGTAAACTAGCTTAAAGTCTACAACGTATCCATAAAACTGACCACACTCGGAAAGACAGGGTCACATACGATTCCGACAACTAACATTTAGTGCCCACCATAAGTTTCAAAGGAAGACTATTTTAAAGAACACGGCTAACACAACCCTTAACGGTGAATTAGAAATGCTTTCCTGAGAAGACTGGGAAAGACTTGTCTCTGGCATATATAAGGTCCTATGCAATTGCTGTTGCCTTTTTTCAGATATACAGAAGGAAAAATAATATAAGATTAGAAAAAGAAGCGAGATTGTAATCATTTGACATGCACACAGATAATAAATATGAAAGGCTCTACAATGTATAATTATAAAATAATGTAGCCGGACTCTTGGTTATGTGGCCACGATGTAAAAATCTGGGATATTTATATGCAATACTGTGTTTACAATCATGTAAGTCCAAAATGTAACCAACACACATTTTTACTATACTTCATAAAATAGGCTACTACAAAGTGAGAATCAGCATTGCCACTTGCCACAAATCAATAAATTCCACAAATGTTCAGCAACAAAAGCCATCATCCATTATCCGTTACATGATTCCACTCAGATGAAGTTAAAGAAGCAACACAACTCATGCACAATGACCCACGTAAAGATAAATAAAGGAGGGATAGGAAAATCTGTGGAATGCTAGAAGAGTTATCTTGATTGGGGTGTGTGTGTGTGTGTGTGAGAGAGAGAGAGAGAGAGAGAGAGAGAGAGAGAGAGAGAGAGAGAGAGAGAGAGAGAGGCAGACAGAGACAGAGACAGAGACAGAGACAGAAATACAGAAAGAATGGACTAAGCTGTAGACTTCTCTATATGTACGTTATATTGGAATGAAAGTATAAAATGAAGGCCGACTAATAAATAGTAGCATTAATAGCTATAAAGTGTGTTTATGTAGTTTGTGTCTCATAATAATCAGCTTCTACATATTACACAGACTCTTGTTCTGTTAATGATAATGAACAAGTTTTGCTCTCCACATGCTTGAGTACAGCCCCACCTCTAACAGAACATCCCAGTGTTAAGCATTTTAAACTATGAACATAAAAAACCCAAAGCTATTTTTCACAAGTTTCGGCAATGTGTCCTCAGTCTTGAACCTGTGTATTCAAACAAAATGAGAAAGTCCCTGTCCTGGCTAGTTTGTGTGTCAACTTGACACAAGCTGGAGTTATCACAGAGAAAGGAGCCTCAGTTGTGGAAAAAGCCTCCATGAGACCCAGCTGTAAGGCATTTTCTCAACCAGTGGTCAAGGTGGGAGGACCCAGCCCATTGTGGGTGGTGCCATCCCTGGGCTGGTCTTGGGTTCTATAAGAGAGCAAGCTGAGCAAGGCAGGGGAAGCAAGCCAGTAAGTAACATCCCTCCACGGCCTCTGCATCAGCTCCTGCCTCCTGACCTGTTTGAGTTCCAGTCCTGACTTCCTTTGGTGATGAATAGCAGTGTGGACAGTGTAAGCTGAGTAAACCCTTTCCTCCCCAACTTGCTTCTTGGTCATGATCTTTGTGCAGGAATAGAAACCCTGACTAAGACAGGTACACAGACCTGTGGCCATGAGAAGCCTGGTGCTGTTCCCACTCCTGTTCCTTTGTTCTTCCTCAACTCCATGTAGCTTATAACCACTCTCCGGAGGAACTGGCTTCCCCGTGCTTCCTGACCTGCATGAGTTCCAGTCCTGACTTCCTTTGGTGATGAACAGCAGTGTGGAAGTGTAAGCTGAACAAACCTTTCCTCCCCAACTTGCTTCTTGGTCACGGTATTTGTGCAGGAATAAGAACCCTGACTAAGACAGTTTCTTAAACAGAAAAGCTGTCTACTCAACTGCCTTGCTGCTTCTCCTGAGAAAAACTCTTTAAATTTTAAAACATACTCTATCTGTACCAGACTCCTGCTTCCGACTTCTGAAAATGCACACACGGCAGTTATGAGTTTCAAAAGAGGTCCAGGTAGATTCTCTTCTGGAGATAAATACTATATTACATTGCCCAGCATCTCAGAGACTACTCTGACACAAATATATCTTCTTGGTCCTGTGAATAAATCCCAAGCAGTAGCAGCATTTTATCTTTCTCTTCTCTTTCTCTCAATCATTTATCTCTGATCCTTCACCAAGTTTGGCCCTCAATCTACTACAGCTGAACCAGTAAGTTACTCTCCACTAGTGCTTATGGGAACCAGAGCCTGCCTGGGGCTCACCATTTTCTGGTGTTCTGAAGACAAGAGAGTACAAGGAATAGGACAACTGTCCTGTCAGAGACAATGGGTAACTTTGGATTTTCAGTCAGGTTTTGTCTATATGGACAAGGATATGCTTCTCTTCCACTCGTAAGAACAGCTCTGAGAGACAGCCTATAGTGAATCTGAGCTTCTCTGTTGCTTTCAATGTGGCTGGAGTAGTAAACATTAGGCTGTGAGGTTCTCTGGTATCCTGTACACTTACATCTGAGAAAAGCTACAACCTGACATCCTGGAGTATAATATAGTAAGCATATTCCAGAAGATCCAGGTTCAGTTCCCAGGATCCCCATGGCAGATAACAATATTTTGTAATTCCAGTTCCAGGGAATCTGACCTCTCAGGCACTGAAAACATGGGGCTCACAGACATATTTCCAGGCAAAATACCTATACGCATAAACTAAAAATAAATCAGTACTTCAAAATATACAGGAGCTCTGTCCTCGTTAGTTCATATAGATTAAATAATGTTAGTTCATATAGATTAAATCTGAGCTACCCAAAATTCCCAAGAAATTTAAAAACAAAACTTCTAATACTAATGCAGATAACTGGATTGTTCAAAATGGCACGTAGACTTTTCTAAAGCTAGTGGATGTCAGCTTTTGAACACTTCCAACTGAAAATGCCGATATTTAATTTTAGTAGTCATTACAGTTTTAGCAACAAAAATTCTGCATCCTCATACCCCATTACCGAATAGATCGTGTGCCCCAGTGGCTTGGGGCAGCCCTCTGTACCATGTCTAAATCTCTCTGTGACTGTGTGCGTGTCTATAGGCTCCTCACCCTATCTCAGTACGCCAGTGCTTTACAGCTCAGCACCACAGGATTCAACTACTGAGGCGTTATTCCATAATGTTCAGTCACCCAAATCATCTACCATTTTCTCTCCCCTAAATCACATCTTCAATCCCAGCACAGAGAGGCAGAGGTAGGTGGATTTCTTTGAGGTCGAGGCCAGCCTGGTCTACATAATGAATCCCAGGACAGCTAGGGCTAGGCAGAGAAACCCTGTCTTGAAAAACCCAAATCATCCCCATAGCTAAGTTACTCCGCCCAACTCAATTTACTTCAACATTGATCCGCCTATTTTTAAGCCCTTTATTATACTGAATGCACAAAATTAGAGTGAACTGACACCTTTATGGTATTATATACTTTTATTCTGAGCAAAGTGTATTCTTAATCATTTTCCTGGCTTCTTTTATGATCTTCAGTAAAGCTTTGTGTTATGCTGTTGATTTTGTCGTCGTTTTAAATAGGTCTTAAAGGTCTTCGTTAGGCTAATTTAGGGTATCTTTTTTAATTTAATTTTTTCCTTAAATTGTATCTTCTAACTTGCTGGTGTTTGATAGTCTCATACGCTATGATTAGCTACCTTACAAACAGGAAAACTGTCACATGTTGCCACATCAGTCATCTTAGATACAGCAGACCAGTTTTCCTAGAAGATCCACTTTCTAGCCATTCACATCCCTAGAAATCCACCATGGTGAGCACCAGGTGCTCAGGGACTTTGCCTACTAAAGGCCTACAGAGGCTGGGGCAGAAGGGGAGCCTTCCCACTGTGCCTTGTATTCTAAGACTACATGTATTCCGAGAGACAGATGCCTTGTCCCAGCCTGTGAAAACTCATTAAGTGAAGGAAACGAATCCTTCGCTTAAAAAGTCACATGGCTGACATTATCAGATCGATCAATTTCAGGTTTATCAAAAGTCCTGATTGGTAAATCAAAGTCTCATCTGAGGCAGAAATGAGACTGAAAGAACAAAAAGCAAAAGTTTCCTACAGAGTTTTCCCTACCAAGTAGGGAAGAGGAGAAAAAAAGAGAGCCAACATAGAAAACACAGAACAGTTAGGTAGAAGAAATACATTTACTTCAAATAATTATAACTAAATGAGAACACAGAAAAGAAAAGGAACGGTTGGAAAGAAATCAAGTGAGAAGCGGAGCTTGTCTAGGAAGGCTCAACTGTCTGGTCAAGCTTACTTTATCTTGAGGCACAGTCTATGTAACCAGGACTAGCCTGGACCTCACTATGTAGAACTGCCCTGAAACTCAGAGGTCACCTTGATGCTGGGATAAAAGGCGTGTTCCACTTTAAAAACAAAAGGTTGGCTTTGTTTGCACTCCTGAGTAAAAGTTTAAGTATGAGAGAGATAATTTAGTAAGTATAAAAGTGTAACTAACTGAAAAAGTTGGAATTGGCAAGGAATGCAATAGGGAAAATCTTAGCTTTTTTTCTAAAAGGGTGTGTGTGTGTGTGTGTGTGTGTGTCTGTGTGTCTGTGTGTCTGTGTGTCTGTGTGTCTGTGTGTCTGTGTGTCTGTGTGCGTGTGACCTCCTAGGCACAAATACTAGTAATAAACCTAGATCTGGGCTTATGAGACAAGCATTTTAACACTGACCCACATGCTAGCATAATTTTTTAACTTTAAATAAGCAACTTAATAAATCAAGAACTTTTAAACTATTTACAGCACTAAGGCCTTTTGAACATCAAAAAACCTTATGCAGCCAAACATATGCCTTTCCTATGAAAAGCTCACCTTGGGCACCAACCCAAAGGGCTTAATTGTTGAAATACCAAGAAAGTCTTGCACTAGCATGTCTTGAGGTAAGAACAGAGTTTACTTCGCAAATCATAATGACTGAATAATGACTAAGTTCCAACACTGCATACGATTTTCTGAGATTAGGAATGCTTACTTCAGACTCTCATGGTTATTATTTTAACACTGATAAGAGAATTCTCAGGAAAGGTTGTAGGCTATACTTAATAGTAGATGGATATTTTGAGGACCAAACTAAGCCCCAAAGCAGTAAGATAGCTCTTTCTTGTAAGATACACACATTTGGGCTTTTATAGAAGACATTAAGAGTGAGAAGCCATATAAAGTTGTATAGTATGCAATGAACATGAATGTATGTGGCATTATAAATCCACTAATGGTTAACTTTAAGTATTTTCTCTCTGTCCCTCCAAGTTTATAAAAACCGACTGCTAAATCTCAAAATCAAGAACTTCAGAAAACAATAAGTCAAGAATAATAGAAACGGGGAGTTGTGAAGTATCTTCTAGCCCTTAAAGTAAACCATTCTAATGTAAAACAAAAGTAAACCCATTCAAGACCTGAAACACCAGTGCCCAGGTCTGCTGAATACAGCATCATTCCAAGCAAAGAAGAGATGGGAGAAAGCCACCAACAAACCAGGCAAGCACTTGAAAAACATGTTTCATACGCTTAAAACCAATAGAGAGCACCTTCCCCCTGCCCCCCATTAAGGTGTGTTCACCAGATTATTCTCTTCAAGTAGAGTAAGAAGGGTCTCTCTCTCTCTCTCTCTCTCTCTCTCTCTCTCTCATTTAAAAATCAAAGCTCTGGAATGCAGATACAAGTAAAGGTGCTTGAGAGACTCAGGCATCATCTGTAGGTTAAAGGTATATAAGGTTTAAGAGGTTAATTATATACTCTGACATTACTGAAACTGTTTCAAATTGTATGCCTACCTGCCAGGTTGTCTACCTGCCAGTAAAGTAAAATTAGAGAGAGATTAAACCTAGAAAAACAAAACAAAGAAAAACTTCTTGAGACAGGACAACATAGGCTCCTACCTCAGAGCCCTCTTGCCGTGGTCTCTCAAATGGTCGCATTATGACAGGCCTGTGCCTCCACACCCAGCTAAGAGTCTGTTACAGACATTTCAAGTTCCAAAGTCCAACAATCTAGAGTCTATTTCTAAGTCCTCTAGAACTCACATCTTGGAGAGGGAGGCTCAAAACAGTAGGTTCATGGCTCCACTTTAGTTAGTTAGTGACATCTGAATGTCACTGATGCAGACAAACACCTCCAAGAAATTTTGAAAGGGTAGTGCTTCAGGAAAGTTACTGCCTAAGTAGAGAGTAGCGGAGAGCACCAGGTCTCTCACAAGTATTTTCTCCTATGGAAGTCTTTCAGTCATTACACTTGGGCTCCAATCTTTCATGATAGATAACGTGGGCTAATTAGATCCAAGTCAAAACCACAGCTAAAAAAATTTAAAAATATATCTTATAGACTTTTATGCAGTTAACAGACATACTTTATGTAACATATTTAGCCAATATACTTCATATAACAACTCCTAAATAAAGTTTCTCTTTCCTGACAGGTCTAAACATTTACATTTTCTTCTTCTGGGTTGTAGTTCCCTTCCCATTTACAGAAGGGTTCTTTTAATGACCTAAAGATCATTCTTTATATAGAAATGTTTATAACTAAAGACTATCCTATTTTAAGGACTCTAAGGACCACTGCAGAGGGTGGCAAGGCAAATACAGCACACAATATTAAGTGCACACACAGTACAGATGAGAAATCAGAGGGGCAGAGACCTGAGTCAGTGACCCTCTGATCGGACGCCATGGAGACTGAGCAGACCCCACAAGTGCTATCAGAAAAAGCTTGCCTCCTCCCAACAGGTCCAAAAATAAAGGCTATTGCAAAAGCTGACAAACATTTGCTCCTCTCTTGGAGTGCAATACCTTCCCTAACACAGATAGTGGCTGGATCCCCCAGGTACCCACATTTTAGTTAAGATTAGCTCGTCCATTCAGGACCCCTCAAGAGACATGATGCCATTCTTTTAAGAGTAAATTTAACATCTAACTTAGATGCTACACCTGACCGGGGCGGGGGGAGTTAATCACAATCTTTTCCCCCTCATCTTTTTAGGAGACAGACAGAAAGAGACAAAGACAGACAAACACAGATGGGGGTTGTAACCAAGACAGCAGTTTGGCTTTAGGTGAATTAGCACAAATTTTAAAGAAACAAATTAAAACTTGGTTATACATTTAATTACAAAACTGATTTTGAAGACAACACTCATACAGCACAGACTCCATTACTCAGTTCTCCAAAGTCAGAGCTGCATTTTTATCCAACCCTTCACCTTCCACACCCACATGCATTTTTGTGCCTGGCGTTTCAGCAGGAACACGCCGAGGATGTTGAGAAAGCCTGTGCCGCCTTGTTTCCTCATGCCTTCCTGATGAATAGGGTGAGAAGCACTATGTGAAGTGGGGCCTTACCCACATCTCTGTCTGCAATTTGTAAATAAAATCCCAAGGGCACATCCGCTTTGGAAGATTCGAGGTGACATTCAGATAGAATAAATAATTGTAAACGGGAACGAACTCTGTATGGTTTCATAGTTTGCTAAGACAATGCCTACAAATGGCTCGGTTTCTCAGAATGACGGTGCCGTCAGTACTCCTCAAGATTAGGTAGGGCTCTGCCTTACGTATCTGCTTTTAAATGTCAAGAGAAAAATCTTACGGAAGACTCCCACTGCTTAAGAATGAATCTAAGATTACAGTATCGAACATGCTATAAAATAGCAACAAAGTCAAGCACAAGTTGTTTCTTCCTTTGACAAATACCACAAAGTAACTAACACAATTGTAATCGGGTCAGTTTTAATGCACACCGAACAAAACATAGACTGGTAAGGAAGACACGAAGGCCATGATAAGAGCAGTGGGTATGTGTAACATCAGCATACCTCAACAGAGATGAGGCTTATGCAAATCTGGAAAGATAAATGAAATTATGGGAGGAAAAAAAAGAAACAAAAAAGAATGATATGCTAATAAATGTTCATTTGAATAATCTCAACTTTTAAAATAAACTTCTCATTTGTTTTAACCCTTAAGTAACAAATTCAGTATGATCTACCAAGAGCTCCTAATACTCAATCACTCCACTCCTTAACTGAGACTTTAAAATAAATTCTAAATAAAGAAATCCTCTAACCTGGGAGACACACACACAGGGGTTGGGGTGTATAACTACTTGTCTTGAATATTACACATTAAGATTGTATCTGATCAAATGATATGTCCACCTGCCTAAGGACTCCGGTAAAATTACCAAGATATATAACTGACTATGTGGGTAGTAGTGGGTATATGTAGTTCGAGCTTCAAATTGCACTGAGATTTGGTTTGTTGTTCTGGTTTTTTTTGAGACAGGCCTTCTCTGTGTACTCCTGGCTGTCCTGAAACTCACTCTGTAGACCAGGCTGGCTTCAAACCTATAGAGATTTCCCCTACCTCTGCCTCCAGTGCTAGGATTAAAGTTGTGAGCCACCACCGTCCAGCATAAAGATTTTTTAAACTGTCTGCAACTGTGTTAAGTGCCTAGCCCTGAATGAAACAGAAAAGGCTTCCTACATTCTGTAACAATACAACAGAACTAAATACTGTCGTCAGTTTCCTCCTGCAAACAGATCTCTTTAAGAGAAGTCACAGAACTCTGAACTAGGAGGCATCCTCTTAAAAACTTCCAAGTATTAAATTGGTGCCCAACATTCCAAAGCCCAAAAGACTTGGGGATAGGAAAAGTGGGTAAAAAATGAGATTCAAAGCCACAAAAATAACTGATTTAAATTTAATCAAATGCTTTATACATATGCAGAAATGCAGATGGCTATCCACACATACACATTTCAGAACACATTCCAAGGAAACGGTGAAATAACCTTTAGATGCAAATTCAGATCAAATCTAAGATAAGAATCAGACACAGAAAAGGGTAGCAGTCCATTATACGTCTCTACTTGAAATTCCTGAAATGCTAGTACAAAACCTGTCCAACGCCTTCTCTTCCTGGTGTTGGAACAAGCAATTGAAAATACATTTTACAAGCTCAGCGCAAGTCGTGGAATGAAGAATGCTACAGCCAATGAAAAGCCGTCCTCTTCCGCCCGGAGAGAAGTCTTACTGAGAAAAGGACTGAAACAGAGAGGACAGAAGAGGAGGAGAGATCAGATGGACAAAGGGCGGAGAAGACGAGAACTCCGTTTTACCTGAAACTCTCTTCCCTTTCTTCCTCTTCCCCATCGGTCAGCTGGGTTGTACCTTCAGAATCCAGCCAAAACACACTGTCATCCCCCACAGAGCCATTCTCACTTTCTGTCTCCATCTCGTCTTGTGAGATCCTCAGGGCATGGGACACGGCACGGCGTCCGGGTGGGTTAGCTCTACTGATGCGCACTCGGGAGCGTGGCTGCCATACCAATGACAGGTGAGGATGCTGGTTTCATTGCAGTTGGGACGACAGACAGGAAACCCCAGGTGCACACTCACTGCATATGACTGGGCACCTGTCACACCTTAGACCCTCCCACTGCCGCGGGCTCCATGACCTACATTATAAAACCAGGGCCCTAATCAGGGTGATCTTTCGCTAATTATCCACTTTTAATAACTATTTTTCTTATCTCAAGTTTCCAGGTAATGGGTATTTTCAAAAAGCAGGCTCCTGTTTGTATCTCGGCCTCTTAAAGGACAAGCAGCAAACTAGAAAGGGTGAGCACACACACCAGTGCCCTGTGCTCAGCACCATGCCAAGCAGTTACACACCTCAGGGCTAGGGACGATCACGATTAGTGCGGAAGATATGCATTGTCTAGGGACCTGCCACACTTCCCGCCTGCTTATTTTACACATCTTTCCTTCCTCTCAGAGGTAACTTTTGCTCAGGTTGCCAAAGTGAGACAGAGGGGAAAAAAAAATGTGTCAAAAGTTGAAAGGCATTGACAATTACTGTAGGAAATTAAAACATAAAAACACTTTTACACATTTACACGCTTACCATGCTGATGGTAAAACAGCTTACTAGGAAGTAGGTCTGAATGACACCATACACAACACAACAGCCTTCACCAACCCCAGATGTGTCCTGCAGTCCTGGGTTCTAGTCTTCTTCCCAGCAGCAGAAAATATGGAGCCCAGGTCCACACAGAGTGAGTGAGTGAGTGAACAAACAAACAAATAAATAAATATAAATAAGAAAAGCAAAGGCCCACAGCACATCAACCAAGCGCCACGCTTGAGTTCTCTCACTTGAAAGCATGGGAAACGAACTTCTGGTGACTTGGCTTACACAATACTTTTTCCTTCCCGAAACTTCTGGAGTGCGTGCTGATTTAATCCTGCAGCTTTGAAAACTGACAGAGGGTTAGACTCCTGCTAGAAACTGCAATTTGCTGGCAAATCTGAAAACAGGTTTAGAAAACCAATTGTTTCTAACAGTAGGGATCTGGAAATTTTCCCTGACGTTTTACATAAAAACAACTTGCAAAGTATTCAAGTTTCTGCCTGGGACAAACCCTAGTAAACTTCAATCTCTGTAACCAGGCTAACAAACACTTCTTATCATCTAACGAAGATCCCGTGGATGTGAGTTAAATTTCTTCCTCAATTCTGTACATTAAAATAAGTGCCCAAGAAACCAAGGATTTAAATCTAGGAATTAATCCCAGAACACCAGGGAAAGCCCCTTGCAGCTATCTTACAGTAGAAAAGTCCTCAGTGCAATTGAATCAGAGTTCGAACGATGTTTATAAAGCCATAAAAGTCATGTGACACAGGTAAGCCTTATTATATAAAAATACTTATATCCAGCTTGAGATGGTTCAGTAGATAAAATGCCTTCTACCGGGGTTGGGGATTTGGCTCAGTGGTAGAGCACTTGCCTAGGAAGCGCAAGGTCCTGGGTTCGGTCCCCAGCCCCCCCCCAGGGGGGGTGGAGAAAATGCCTGCTACAGAAATATAAAGACCTAAGATTGGATTCCCCAGAACCCACATACGAAACCGCCTGTGGGGCTGAAGACATGACTAACAATTGACGGTACTGACTACGCTAACGGAGGACCCAGTTTCAATTCCCAGACCCACACGGAAGCAGAGAGCGTTCTGATGCCCTCTCTGACCTCCTTGGGCACCAAGTTACTCACATGGCATACCAACACACATGCCAGCAAAACACCCATACTCATAAAAATTTTTTTCCTTAAAAAACTTTAAAATGAATATGACTACACGTGTCTGTAGTAACACCAGCTCTGTGAGCAGAAATAGGTAAGTCCTGGCTTCTCTGTGGAGCCCAAACTTCAAACTCCAGTTTCAATGAAGGGGTTCTGTCTCAAAAATTAAGGTAGGACAGTAACAAGAGCCAGACATCAAAAACTGGCCTCCACACATGAACACGGTAATGACCACATCTGTACACACATGTGCTGGGGCAGGGGGGCAAGCAGAGGGAAAGAGAGAAGAAAATGTGTTTATGTTCTATAACAATGATAACAAAACATAAACTCAGCCAAAATGTTAAATGAGAAGGTAAGAAAAGCGTATCAGAGCTGGTTAATTCTTTAGATATAAATCAGATTCAATAGTGCAGAAGACAAATTGGTAAAAAGGGCACTAACCAGAGTAACCTACAGGACAACCTCATTCCATAAGAAGAGGACTCGTCAGCAAGGTTTCTAAGTATTTTTAGTAAGGTTCAGAAGTACACACCTTAATCCCAGCACTCAGAAGGCAGACGCGGACAGACCACTATGTGTTCCAAGCTGTCCACGGCTCCACAGTGAAACTCTGTGGGGGGACAAGGCATAGACCAACAAAAATCCCTACCTCGGGCACGAGAACACCCTTAGAGGTGGATTAGAGGAATTCAAAAGATTCCCAAAATACTATAAGGTATTGATACTGCCCTCGGTTGCCTCCTAGAAGTAGAATGTAGTTCTCTACGGCTCAAGACGCCACATATTTTAGACCCAGGACCTGGAAGATTACAACTGGACCTGAAAACCTTCTCCCTGAGGACTAGCTTTAATACCAGAAGATACCATGCGAGCGTTCAAAGAAGAAAATCACCCGTTAACCCCTGTGAGCTACGACGTCTATGAACCTCAACAATGACCAGCATGGTACACTGCTCCTAATAGTGCCATAGTGCAAACACACCTTAGCACTCACAGCTCTCTAACTGGACGTAAGTCCTCCTCGACAATCAGAAATCATGCCTGGTACTGAAAACCTAACTACCTCCTGGGGCTAGTGAAATCATGCATCTTTGAGGGGAACCTACAACCACACCTTTACTAAACCAGCCTAACTCCTAACCACATTCTCCATATTTATTCTTATCCTCTCAGGTAAGTGTAGGTCTCATTCCCTCATTTAAAAAAAAAAAAAAAGTCTCTCTACAATGGAGATCAATATAGAAAACCACAGCCAATCAAAACATAGAACAAGGAACCACATGATACCCAGACCAACGGATCCATCTACAACACAACTCCCATAAGTCAGGTGCAGAGTTCGTAATGCAGGAAGGAGGCCAAAGGGGGTAGGAGACAGAGGAACGGGAAGTTGCCGTAAGATCGTGTCTCCTAAAATGTCAGAGAAGCTAGACCCATGAGGTTCCATCAGCATGACTGCCTGTACGAGACCTAATCAAGGATGACACTGCCACATCCTAACGTGGATGGGAGCTACCTCATGGGGACGCTGAGCCTGAACAAAGAACTACAGGCACCTAAGTGGTGCTGGGAGAAGGAGAACTCGCTTCCTAGGAAGAGCTCCCAAACTCTCTCTCTCTCTCTCTCTCTCTCTCTGTGTGTGTGTGTGTGTGTGTGTGTGTGTGTGTGTGTGTGTGTGTGTGTATACAATTAAAGAAAAAGGTCATGAACTTCAGAGAGCAAGAGGGTACAAAGGAAGGACTGGAAGGAAGAAAAGAAGGGAAAAATTGTGTAATTGTATTCTAATTTCAAAAAACGTGGAAAGCTCCTAACAAACTGAAAGATAAGGGAAAATCAATATGCGTGCAGGTCAGAGTTTAAACTGGCACAAATCTCTATGCAGGGAGACTTGGCAAAATCCATCAATAGGGACCTCTTTGGCCCAGCAGTCTCGCAGGTAGATACAGAGATAAGCAGAAACACCACTGTAATATGCTTCCTTCATAAGAGCAAAGGGGACATCCAAACCAGCACCTGACTGTTGACCGCACTGAATGACTTGATGACCGCACTGAAAAGCCACCGGGAGCAATACGCAGTTAAGAGGACGAAGCAGCCGCTTCATGATCTCGATGGGAGCAGGCAAGCAGAAATACGATGAAGGCAGAGGGGGGAAACAGAGGCAAAGGGTAGGACGCACACACAGGTCCACACTCAGAGAAAGGCGTCTGCGCAGATGCTCAGACCTCCCACTGGGGGCATTACTGACACAATAGCCTTGCCTCCAGGAAAGTAAGCTACACTTTATCTTACAGGTTACATTGTCCCTGCAAAGAAACAATGCAAATTCCCAAATTCTGTGTATGTCCCTTAAGAGACGGCTGCGTTTCTACACTTATTTCATGCAGGATCTAGTTCTCTCTTATTTCTAAACAATTCCCAATCATAATGAATTTTCCTTCTAATCCTTCTTTTGCTTGTTGGCATCACAGCTGATTTTCCTCCCTCCTGCACGTCCTTTCAACATGAGAAAGTAAACTGTGGACAGGCTTTACACATAAGGCAATGGCAGCTAGCTTACATAAAGCCATTCTGGAAACTGCCTATTAGGTCTTTCTACAGTTTAAGAATCTCAATGCTAGACAAGCCTGCCTCAGAGACACTCTTTATCCCATAGGCTTCAGGTACACCTCCAAGGACAGCTTTGACCTAATATCAGAGGTTTTTGGTTTTTGTTTTTTCCCAATTTCAAACTGCACTGGTTGAACTCAGCTGTTCTGGATCAAACTCCTCTCCTGGCTGACTGATTCAACCTGTTTTCTCTCTTGACCTCTGACTTTTTTGCTCTGCTTGGCCTCAAACTAACCCTGGTACTCTGTTCTAACCACTGGAGTCCTCATTCTCTGCCTCATTCTGTCTTCACCTGTGCTAACCTGTCCACCCTTCAACCTGTATCCCAATAAAACTGCTTCCTTCCTTCTCCTCTCAGTCTGCTCCTCTCCTTCTTAGGCCTCTCTCTTCTCATGAGAGTTGGGCACATTCTATTCTGTCAAATCTTTCTGATTCATCACTCTGACTGCCAGTCAGTTAGACATCGCTTTCAAACATGGGAGCTTCCTTCTACAAACGAACTTTACCTAGCATGCAAAGGACTGAGCCTCACCACAACTAGAAACCTTTTTTTTTTTTTCAGAAAATAGGTGAGTTTACAGTGTGATGAAATATCTGCAACAAATGAGAACAGTGCATGGGTTAAGTAATACCACTGAATCAAATAATTATAACACAAGGCAAAGTTACACCAGGATCCTTCTGTTTCCAATAACTGAAAGTTTTCTTACAGTGTACAGAGTGGAATATAAAATGTATAAACATCTATCTTTTCCTATGGGCTCAGCATGAATTCTAATGTGACATTATTTATGTCTTTAATTCTCTTTGGTATAGGGGAGGTTACTGACTCAGAGTCTGACTGTGTGGCTCTCTGGCAGGCCTGAAACTCAATACATAAACCAGGCTGACCGGAAACTCAGAGATTCTCCTGCCTCTGTTTCTCAAGTGTTGGGATTAAAGACGGGAATCATCACACCCACCTCTGAATCTTTGTAGGTGTTCCTTGTTCTAAGATAATTAACTCTGAACAACAATTCCTTTCCTTATTGGAGGTCATTCATAGTTCATGGGTTCATAGACACTGATATGTGCTTCAATTCAAGGTCTATGTTCAGGACAAACAGTGTTAAGAATACCAGAGCAAATTCATTTCACAACAATATAAAAATTGAAGAATTAAAATGGCCCTCTCTAAACACTTTAAACAGAACAGATCCAGCTGACTAGAAAACATAAGATTTTATGCCGAAACATACTCTGTACCATTAAATACAACAACAATGTAACTTCAATCATCCAAATTAGTTAATTCCTTCTCTTTAAAATGCCATCTTAAGCCACGAACTTCCCTTTTGCAGAAATGCATAAATATATACTTTTAAAAATATGTTCAATTTCAAAATCTATATACACAATCAGGGAAATTAATCTAAATACAACTGAACTCAATGTTTAACCGTGAGACATACAAATAGTGTGATTTAGTTGAGTTAAACTGAGTTTCAGTTTGGTAATCTCAACACAGAAAAAGTAATCATGTGAGTGAGTGTAAAAGCACTGTGTGTAATAAAACCATCGCAGGGCATAGAATAGACAAGAACCTCAGTAAATGACAGCTATCATCATCACCTCAACCACAAAATCTTTCATTCCTAAGATTGACATTAAACTTAGAAGACATTTCAATCTGTAAATCTCTGACCAAAAAAAAAAAAAAAAAAAAAAAAAAACCTTGTCCCTGAACATCTGTCATCATTTTACAAGAGAGTAAGTAACCTAATAATAAAAGAGTGGAAATAAGTCCAAACTAAGTTAGTAGGTTGTTTTCTTATTATCTGAGTCTCTTTAATAACTGTGAAATACTGTGGACGGACCCTGATACATCCCCTTGCTGGTGGCACGACTTGGGAGGATGTAGAACTTTGGGAGGTGGAACCTGCTTGTCAGAAGAAGTCAGTCATCAGGGACCTTTAAAAACTGTGTCTGTCCTCAGGATTCTGCCTTTGATTTCTGGTCTGCCATGAAATGCATAGCCTCCGCCACACATTCCTGCCACCACGAAGTGTGCGGCTCTGCCATGCCCTCCCCTCTGTGATGGGCTGAAACCATGAGCTACAGTAAAGTTTCCTCCCCTAAAGTGCATCTATGAGTTATTTTGTCCCAGAGATACAAAAACAAGGAACAGGTGCAGATGGCAATGGAAGGATTACTACAGGAAGCTCATTTCCTGCCATCATCACATTCATAGCAAGGGTTACAAAAAAAATACAGTGTTCTCCCTTAGTCCCAGGGGAAACATCCCAAGACACCCAGTGGACCCTGGAAACTGCAGAGAGTGTCCAGCCATGCAGAGAGAGCTTGGACGTGTATAAAATTTCAAAGGCAGAAATGGATATGTTTGTTACTCTTTTATACTGTTTTGATACTTTTACATTTTAGGGGCAATACCACTGCTCTTGCTAGCTCGTGCTCTCAAGTCATCATCAGGTAAAATGTTACCAAACATGAGCACTGTGCTGCTGCCAGTCAAGCTAATGTTAGTTCCTTTAGATCAGGAGTCAAAATTCTCCCTGAATTAACTTCACACTTTATTTTTTCATACTAATCGGCAATCTGATGCTAGAGTTTGATATTAGCCTTCGTAACAATCACTGTACTCTTCAGTCATGAGTGTGTCCTCAGATATCATTCAGTCTAAATCATTTGACTTTTTGTTATGAAAATGACCAGGGTATTGAAAAGTATGAAATAATGAAAAACAAATGCCTACCTATTGCTCAGCCTTAATAACTAACTATGGGCCAGCAAGATGATCCCATGGATGAGAGTATTAGCTGTGCAAACCTGGCAACCTGAGTTCTATCTCCAGACCCACGTAAAGGCAACAGAAGAGAACTGGTTCTACAAAGTTTTCTCTGATCTCCACATGTACACCATGGCATGTGCACTGCATCATTCAGACACACATACACGATGAGGATGAAGAAGAGGAGGAGGAGAAGAAGGCCCACCACTACCACCATCTCCTCCTCCTCCTCCTCTCCCTCCTCCTCCTCCTCCTCCTCCTCCTCTTCCTTCCCCCCACTAAGGGACAACAAGATGGCTCAGTGGGTAAAGGTGCTTGCTGCCAAGGCTAACACACTGAGTTCAATCCTGAGGACTCACACAGTAGAAAACTGAATCCCCCCCCCTCTCTGCCTGCCTGTCTGCCTGCCTCTCTCTCTGCCTGCCCACCTCTCTCTGTGTGTCTCTGTCTTTGTCTCTGTCTCTCTTTCTCTCTCTCTCTCTCTCTCTCTCTCTCTCTCTCTCTCTCTCTCTCTCTCTCACACACACACACACACACACACACACACACACACAGTATATACAATAAAAATTTTTAGATACCAAGTTGTATGTAAGGAAATCCTAGATATCACTTAATATGTGTAAAGGTGAGATTAACCTTGGAGGTCATTCTTCGGGTACTTTTGGAGGTGAGTTCTTGCTGGCCTGGAGCTTGCTCAGTAGGCTAGCCTGAAATGCCAGTGAGCTCTAGGGATCTGCCCTGCCTGTTTCTGCCTCACTAGAACTGGGATTAGGAGCTCATAAAACCATACTAGGCTTTTTTTTAAAGTGGGTACTAAAACTTGAAATTAGGTAGTAATGCTTGAACTCTTAAACCTTATAAATAATACTGCTGTTTTAGAAAAGTGATAATCCCTTCCCTGAAACACCAGTCAGTAAATAGCTTTATTATTTAATGTTTAAACAATCATTGACCTTTTCCCATTTTCTATCACCCACCTGTTTAAGTCAGATACAGTCCTCCCACAGTATGACAGGTAGCAGTCTCTTAAGTCTCTTATCACTGAGATTCCCTGCCTCCTCCATTTCTCCATTTACTTTTGTTCAAACTTTTTAGGGAGACAGAGAGTGATGAGAAGTGAACATCCCAGCTTCATGCGTTGTCCAAAGTTATAAATTCTTAAAAGCTACAAAGGTTAATTTAGCTTAGTATTTTCTGGCTATCTACCGGTCTTCTAAAATAAAATATTAAATGAACAAGAACCACATGTGTGCATAATACACATACACACACATGCACACACACAAACACACATACACAAACATACACATATACACACACACTCTTTTCATATGTATACATACATAGTGTGACCAAGGGTCCATTGATAACCTGTTCTCACAATGCTTTACCAGGTATATATGGGCAGTTCTTCAAGACCTGTGACATTAAAAAGTTTCAAGTGCCATGTGACTTATAACCTAAATGGGTTCTTTTATCTTGGCAGCCGTCTGTTCTCCCACACGGTCAGCTAAAGACAATGACAATCCTTGCGCAAACATGAGCAATCCATGCTTGGTACCATTGTCTGTTTCGTTCCCACTGCTTAAGAAAAACACAGAATCAATGCAAGCCATAGAATACCCTCGAAGCAGAGGACAGAAACTTAAGAGTCTTTCTAAGGCTAGAAAAACAGTTAACACACTAGGATGAACTGACTTTCTACATGAAAATAGTTGAAAATCAGGAAACACCCATTCTAGTGTGCTAAATTTAGAGATTACATGACTACTGGGAATCAAGAGACCAAAGGCAATTTACCTCAGCACACAGCCTGAATTATCTGAAAATACATGGACTCCTGGTGTCAGAATTTAAGGCAATGAACAGAAATACCAATGACCTCCAAGTCCATCCTGGGCAGGCCCATCCGGCCCAGTCTTGCCAAGGAGGTTTACATTTTTCCCTGTTCCACTCTCTACCAAGGAAACTGACACTGTAATATATTACCTTCCATCGGCAGGTCTAAGTCCACAGAAGTTAATACAGCAATAGATTCTGCAAGTGATCACAGACTAACTCGGACTTCTTCAAAGAACAAAGGGAAAGGAGGACTCCCCAGTGTTCTGGCTTCCTTGCTCACCCTGCCTGCCGTGACTACTATCTATTCTGTTGCTTCCAAATTTAAATTCTCGGTATTTATTAGTTTAAAATCATACAGGAGCTTGCTATTTTCAAACCATATTTTCACATTTCGAACCATATGACAGATGACAAAAAGAAATGAAGCCAAGAGAAGGATGGCAAATTTGCATCTAAAACATGGAATTTAGAAAACCAAAGTTTCAAGAGGACAGGGATTATTCAAAACTGAACCCACTGTTGCACTTAATAGCAGAGGATGCGATCATAAAACAGGTGTAACGAATCTCAAGAAACGATACAGGACAAGAATGAGCAGTCACAGCACGGTGACCTAAGCTGGACAAATTGTAACTGTTCCCTGAAAACCCCACAGTATTGGACGAGAACTGTTCAGTCTCAACAGTGCGAATCAGGCGTGAGCGCTCTCCTTAGTAACTGAGTCAAAGCTACTCCAAGACGGCTTGTCACTAACAACTTCAGAGCAAGTTGTTTTGAGCGTATCAAGCCTATTGAGCATTCAAACCTTCAGGTGGAAATTATTTTAATTTGAACTTAATTTTGTTGAAATCACTAGCATTAAGGTAGTTAAGAGTCTAGGGAAGAGAGCTGCTGGATGGTGACGTAAGAGCACTCGTGTGCACACACATGCACAGAGAGGTGGGGGGGGGGAGGGAGAGAGGGCGAGAGCAGGCAAATGGAGACGAAATAAACTACGTATGCTTAGAGGACGGTTAATATCTGTCTAGTTACCTAGGAGAAACTTCTTTATATGTGTGCATAAGGACTCAGTTCTTAGGTCTGAAGTGATTTAGGAGCTACAAACAAAAAAATATCCTCTAGTCAAAACCAGAGGTTTGGGGGAGCGAAGAGAAGGGTCAGGCGTGAGAGGACTGGACCCAATCCCTAACACTCAAGGGCAGTCGGTACACAGCTCTCTGTAACTCCAGTTGTAGAAGATAACGCCCTCTTCCGTCCTCGGAGGGCACAGGCCACACATGTGGTTCACAGATATTATATATTCAAGCAAGACATCCATACGCATAAAAGTGAGTTTAAAATAAATAAATACGTACAATCACTGGTTGTTGTTGTTTTTTTCAAAACTGAAACACTGGTTTTATTAGCCCCAAAAACCACGAAATGAAGCTCTGAAAAGGGGTGATTCCAGCCCTCTGGAGGCTGGGACGAGACCATCAGAGTCTGACGGCAGCCTGGGATGTGCAGTAAGACTGGGGATGGGGAACTAGTCTCTTAAAAGGGGGCAGAGAGGAGGAGATAGCGAAGTTGGTAAAACGCCTGCTGTGTGTGCAAGTCTGAGTATCTGAGTTCAGACGCCTGGAAACCATGTACAAGACAAGGCACAATGGTGTGCGTCTGTAACCCCGCACTGAGGCGGCAGAGGCAGAAGAACCCCTGAGCCTCACCTATGACACTATATTCAAGAAACGCCCCTGTCTCAGCAACTGAGGTAAACATGACTGAGGAAGGTCAACCTCTGCCCTCCACATCATGCCACATGCACGATTTCACGGACACACACACACACACACACACACACACGAGTATCCCACGTACATACACAAAAACAATGTAAGTGATAGCAAATGTAAACTAATGTTTTTTTCATCCCTAAGGACGTTTAAAATCATAAAACTGGTGACCACATTCAGTATAAAGCTATATTTTATCAAACATGGTAATTTCAGAAAACAATACCACATAGAACACTGCAAAAATCACACTTGAAACAAACATAAACCATCAGCCAGAATGTCTGGGAATATCAGTAAAGATACCAATTTTCCTCTACAAAGCATTCTTGAGATGACACCTATGTGTCACTGAACTTAAGCATGAGGCCATGTGGGAGTGACCCTCCTGCCTCACTGGCGTCTGGTAGGCCCCATCTGAGGGCACGGCGGCACACCTGTCGTGCCAGTTACCAGAGAGGATGAGGCTAGAGGCTCACAGGAACCCAGAAGTTCAAGGGAGATAATACGTCAAATCTGAACACAAGAAGAAAAGAAAGGAAGGCAGGCACTTGCCCAGTGAACTACCTCACAGAAAACAATACCACATAGAGCACTACCTCTGACAGTAAAGAACCAGTGAGTAAGTTTTTCCTTCTGAACAGAACAAAAGATCAGAGAAACCCAAAGGCCTTTAATGACAATCAGCACCTACTGGGATTGCAGATTCAGACACTTGCATAAAGATGAGTATCAAGTCTCAGGTCAACTAAAACAAACTCAAGTCCATGCTTCTTTCTTTTCTACCTTCCAATTCTGTGATCGGCTTTCATATTTCATTTTCATTCTTACTCTCCAAAGGTCTAGTGATGTAATAAAGGAAAAGATACCACCCCTGTACCACACATCTCAGAAAACTCCTGGTCATCCGGGGTCATATACTCCACAGGAGTAGTCATTCACCTCTTGGGTCACCTGGGAAGGGACGCTTAAGATGTCTCTTCCACTGAGGAGATGTCACGTTATTTTCTCATTCCAAAGTATCCTGCCATGCTTTCAGGAGTACTGCTCTAAGTACACTATGGTATCTTCAAAGGTACAGGCAGAGGGGGCAGAAAGAGGTTCATCTATCCAAGGACAGGCAGGGAGACCAAGCATCTACTCCTGCGTCGGTACCTGCTAAGCCATTCCCCAAATTAGCACACTGGAATGGGTGTTTCCTAATTTTCAACTGCAAAAAGCACTGTCAGAATTTCAGTCTAATATTTGTATTTCAGTAATGTATGATTTATTTAATTCACTTGGGCTTAGGTACACTTTTTTCTAAGGGAATACTTTTTCCTTTTACTGAAAATAGCTTTTTTTCCCCTCAGATAGCCTATCCTGATAATGGATTCCGCACCCTCTACTCCTTCCCACTTCCCTCTCATACAGATCCATCCCTTTTCTGTCTCGCCAAAAACTATTTTCTAAGTGACAAGAATAAAATGAAAATTAAAACATCGGAATAGAACAAAATGGACAGAAGGAAAAGAGCGCAAGAAAAGGCACGAGAAACAGACACACTCAGGAATTCCAAAAAACATTAAACTGGACTGGTCATTGGTTGGCCACTCCCACAGTTTCTGTGCTATCTATTAATACTCCAGCTTTAGAGCCATGTCATGAGAGGGAGCCCACCCCTGACAATCCATGGAGTGCCAGGATCCAGAGGCTGGACAGCTCAGAGACCACGGATGGAAAATTATTCCTAGTCTGGTATACGCTTAGACTGGTACCTAACTCAAGAGGCTTCCCCCAGCAACTAATGGGAACTGAGGCAGAGACTCACAGCCAAACCCTAGGCAGAGCTCAGGGAATCCTGGGAAACCGAGAAATAGGAGCAAGAGGGGTCAAGAACACCTCAAGTAAACCCACAAAAACCAACTGACCTGGGCTCATGGGGGCTCTCAGAGACTGCACAGCGAATCGGCAAGCCTGCATGGGACTGACCTAAGCCCCCTGCATACGTTACAGCTGTGTGGCTAGGCGTTCTTGAGAGACTCCTAACAGTGGGAGCAAGAGCTGTCTCCAACTCTTTGGCCTGCTGTTGGGGCACTTTCCTCCTACGAGGTTGCCTCTTCTACTCTCGATACAAGAGGAAGTGCCTGGTCTTACTACAACTTGGTATGCCATGGTTGGTCAGTATCCATGGGAGGCCTGCTTTTCTGAAGAGACATGGAGGGGAAGTGTGGGGAGGGGGTACAATAGAGGGAAGGGAGGGAGAAGGACTAGGAAGAGAGGAGAGACGGAAAACTATAGTCAATATGGAAAGAAAGGAAAAAAGGAATTTAAATAAATAAATAACTGGAAGCCATAATATACACAAAGGTTCTGTAGGATAAAAAGAAGGTATTTTATTTACATTTTTTTAAAAATTTAAAAAAGAAAGATAATTTTTTTTAAAAGCCCAGACATGGACAGTATAAGATAAGGAACACCCAGCCAGACAATGGTGGCTCACGCCTTTAGTCCCAGCACCTGAGAAGCAGGGACACACATATCTCTGAGTTCGAGGTCAGCCTGGTCTACACAGTGAGTTTCAGGGCAGCCAAGGCTATAAATACAAATTCTGTTTCAAAAACCTAAACAACCAAAAACCTTAAAAAAAAAAAAACTAGGTCTGCTGCAAGAGAGCTGCCTGGTGAGATCGGGACACACAGAGGCAGAGTTCATCTAGGACCTGGCACTTCCGGTGTTTGCCAGAGGTCCCACGCCCGTGGATCCCGGTCCGCAGCAGCTCTCTGCTCCCAGACCCTGTGGGAAAGAGACCTCACCGCCTGGTCAGGTGGGCACTCCTGAGCCTGCAGAGCGGAAGAGACCACCAACACTGCCCACCCCTGCCCACATCCCTGGCCCAAGAGGAAACTGTATAAGGCCTCTGGGCTCCCGTGGGGGAGGGCCCAGGAGCGGCAGGACCCCTGCCTGAGACACCGCAGGAACCTGAAGGAAACAGACTGGATAAACAGTTCTCTGCACCCAAATCCTGTGGGAGGGAGAGCTAAACCTTCAGAGAGGCAGACAAGCCTGGGAAACCAGAAGAGACTGCTCTCTGCGCACACATCTCTGACGCCAGAGGAAAACACCAAAGGCCATCTGGAACCCTGGTGCACTGAAGCTCCCGGAAGGGGCGGCACAGGTCTTCCTGGTTGCTGCCGCCGCAGAGAGCCCTTGGGCAGCACCCCGCCTGGTGAACTCAAGACACAGGCCCACAGGAACAGCTGAAGACCTGTAGAGAGGAAAAACTACACACCCGAAAGCAGAACACTCTGTCCCCATAACTGACTGAAAGAGAGGAAAACAGGTCTACAGCACTCCTGACACACAGGCTTATAGGACAGTCTAGCCACTGTCAGAAATAGCAGAACAAAGTAACACTAGAGATAATCTGATGGCGAGAGGCAAGCGCGGGAACCCAAGCAACAGAAACCAAGACTACATGGCATCATCGGAGCCGAATTCTCCCACCAAAACAAACATGGAATATCCAAACACACCAGAAAAGCAAGATCTAGTTTCAAAATCCTATTTGATCATGATGCTGGAGGACTTCAAGAAAGACGTGAAGAACTCCCTTAGAGAACAAGTAGAAGCCTACAGAGAGGAATCGCAAAAATCCCTGAAAGAATTCCAGGAAAACACAATCAAACAGTTGAAGGAATTAAAGATGGAAATAGAAGCAATCAAGAAAGAACACATGGAAACAACCCTGGATATAGAAAACCAAAGGAAGAGACAAGGAGCCATAGATACAAGCATCACCAACAGAATACAAGAGATGGAAGAGAGAATCTCAGGAGCAGAAGATTCCATAGAAATCATCGACTCAACTGTCAAAGATAATGTAAAGCGGAAAAAGCTACTGGTCCAAAACATACAGGAAATCCAGGACTCAATGAGAAGATCAAACCTAAGGATAATAGGTATAGAAGAGAGTGAAGACTCCCAGCTCAAAGGACCAGTAAATATCTTCAACAAAATCATAGAAGAAAACTTCCCTAACCTAAAAAAAGAGATACCCATAGGCATACAAGAAGCCTACACAACTCCAAATAGATTGGACCA
The DNA here is from genome assembly GCF_021556685.1 of Rattus norvegicus. Taxonomy (NCBI): domain Eukaryota; kingdom Metazoa; phylum Chordata; class Mammalia; order Rodentia; family Muridae; genus Rattus; species Rattus norvegicus. Next base: position 36,809,943 of record NC_141541.1, on the reverse strand, counting down.
AAAAAGAAAACACCTCCCGTCACATAATAGTCAAAACACCAAACGCACAAAATACAGAAAGAATATTAAAAGCAGTAAGGGAAAAAGGTCAAGTAACATATAAAGGCAGACCTATCAGAATCACACCAGACTTCTCGCCAGAAACTATGAAGGCCAGAAGATCCTGGACTGATGTCATACAGACCCTAAGAGAACACAAATGCCAGCCCAGGTTACTGTATCCTGCAAAACTCTCAATTAACATTGATGGAGAAACCAAGATATTCCATGACAAAACCAAATTTACACAATATCTTTCTACAAATCCAGCACTACAAAGGATAATAAATGGTAAAGCCCAACATAAGGAGGCAAGCTATACCCTAGAAGAAGCAAGAAACTAATCGTCTTGGCAACAAAACAAAGAGAATGAAAGCACACAAACATAACCTCACATCCAAATATGAATATAACGGGAAGCAAGAATCACTATTCCTTAATATCTCTCAACATCAATGGCCTCAACTCCCCAATAAAAAGACATAGATTAACAAACTGGATACGCAACGAGGACCCTGCATTCTGCTGCCTACAGGAAACACACCTCAGAGACAAAGACAGACACTACCTCAGAGTGAAAGGCTGGAAAACAACTTTCCAAGCAAATGGTCAGAAGAAGCAAGCTGGAATAGCCATTCTAATATCAAATAAAATCAATTTTCAACTAAAAGTCATCAAAAAAGATAAGGAAGGACACTTCATATCCACCAAGATAAACTCTCAATCCTAAATATCTATGCCCCAAATACAAGGGCACCTACATATGTAAAAGAAACCTTACTAAAGCTCAAAACACACATTGCACCTCACACAATAATAGTGGGAGATTTCAACACCCCACTCTCATCAATGGACAGATCATGGAAACAGAAATTAAACAGAGATGTAGACAGACTAAGAGAAGTCATGAGTCAAATGGACTTAACGGATATTTATAGAACATTCTATCCTAAAGCAAAAGGATATACCTTCTTCTCAGCTCCTCATGGTACTTTCTCCAAAATTGACCATATAATTGGTCAAAAAACGGGCCTCAACAGGTACAGAAAGATAGAAATAATCCCATGCGTGCTATCGGACCACCACGGCCTAAAACTGGTCTTCAATAACAATCAAGGAAGAATGCCCACATATACTTGGAAATTGAACAATGCTCTACACCTGGTCAAGGAAGAAATAAAGAAAGAAATTAAAAACTTTTTAGAATTTAATGAAAATGAAGGTACAACATACCCAAACTTATGGGACACAATGAAAACTGTGCTAAGAGGAAAACTCATAGCGCTGAGTGCCTGCAGAAAGAAACAGGAAAGAGCATATGTCAGCAGCTTGACAGCACACCTAAAAGCTCTAGAACAAAAAGAAGCAAATACACCCAGGAGGAATAGAAGGCAGGAAATAATCGAACTCAGAGCTGAAATCAACCAAGTAGAAACAAAAAGGACCATAGAAAGAATCAACAGAACCAAAAGTTGGTTCTTTGAGAAAATCAACAAGATAGATAAACCCTTAGCCAGACTAACGAGAGGACACAGAGAGTGTGTCCAAATTAACAAAATCAGAAATGAAAAGGGAGACATAACAACAGATTCAGAGGAAATTCAAAAAATCATCAGATCTTACTATAAAAACCTATATTCAACAAAACTTGAAAATCTTCAGGAAATGGACAATGTCCTAGACAGATACCAGGTATCGAAGTTAAATCAGGAACAGATAAACCAGTTAAACAACCCCATAACTCCTAAGGAAATAGAAGCAGTCATTAAAGGTCTCCCAACCAAAAAGAGCCCAGGTCCAGACGGGTTTAGTGCAGAATTCTATCAAACCTTCATAGAAGACCTAATACCAATATTATCCAAACTATTCCACAAAATTGAAACAGATGGATCACTACCGAATACCTTCTACGAAGCCACAATTACTCTTATACCTAAACCACACAAAGACACAACAAAGAAAGAGAACTTCAGACCAATTTCCCTTATGAATATCGACGCAAAAATACTCAACAAAATTCTGGCAAACCGAATCCAAGAGCACATCAAAACAATCATCCACCATGACCAAGTAGGCTTCATCCTAGGCATGCAGGGATGGTTTAATATACGGAAAAGCATCAACGTGATCCATTATATAAACAAACTGAAAGAACAAAACCACATGATCATTTCATTAGACGCTGAGAAAGCATTTGACAAAATTAAACACCCCTTCATGATAAAAGTCCTGGAAAGAATAGGAATTCAAGGCCCATACCTGAACATAGTAAAAGCCATATACAGCAAACCAGTTGCTAACATTAAACTAAATGGAGAGAAACTTGAAGCAATCCCACTAAAATCAGGGACTAGACAAGGCTGCCCACTCTCTCCCTACTTATTCAATATAGTTCTTGAAGTTCTAGCCAGAGCAATCAGACAACAAAAGGAGGTCAAGGGGATACAGATCGGAAAAGAAGAAGTCAAAATATCACTATTTGCAGATGATATGATAGTATATTTAAGTGATCCCAAACGTTCCACCAGAGAACTACTAAAGCTGATAGACAACTTCAGCAAAGTGGCTGGGTATAAAATTAACTCAAATAAATCAGTTGCCTTCCTCTATATAAAAGAGAAACAAGCCGAGAAAGAAATTAGGGAAACGACACCCTTCATAATAGACCCAAATAATATAAAGTACCTCGGTGTGACTTTAACAAAGCAAGTAAAAGATCTGTACAATAAGAACTTCAAGACACTGAGGAAAGAAATTGAAGAAGACCTCAGAAGATGGAAAGATCTCCCATGCTCATGGATTGGCAGGATTAATATAGTAAAAATGGCCATTTTACCAAAAGCAATCTACAGATTCAATGCAATCCCCATCAAAATACCAATCCAATTCTTCAAAGAGTTAGACAGAACAATTTGCAAATTCATCTGGAATAACAAAAAACCCAGGATAGCTAAAGCTATCCTCAACAATAAAAGGACTTCAGGGGGAATCACTATCCCTGAACTCAAGCAGTATTACAGAGCAATAGTGATAAAAACTGCATGGTATTGGTACAGAGACAGACGGATAGACCAATGGAATAGAATTGAAGACCCAGAAATGAACCCACACACCTATGGTCACTTGATTTTTGACAAAGGAGCCAAAACCATCCAATGGAAAAAAGATAGCATTTTCAGCAAATGGTGCTGGTTCAACTGGAGGTCAACATGTAGAAGAATGCAGATCGATCCATGCTTATCACCCTGTACAAAGCTTAAGTCCAAGTGGATCAAGGACCTCCACATCAAACCAGACACACTCAAACTAATAGAAGAAAAACTAGGGAAGCATCTGGAACACATGGGCACTGGAAAAAATTTCCTGAACAAAACACCAATGGCTTACGCTCTAAGATCAAGAATCGACAAATGGGATCTCATAAAACTGCAAAGCTTCTGTAAGGCAAAGGACACTGTGGTTAGGACAAAACGGCAACCAACAGATTGGGAAAAGATCTTTACCAATCCTACAACAGATAGAGGCCTTATATCCAAAATATACAAAGAACTCAAGAAGTTAGACCGCAGGGAAACAAATAACCCTATTAAAAAATGGGGTTCAGAGCTAAACAAAGAATTCACAGCTGAGGAATGCCAAATGGCTGAGAAACACCTAAAGAAATGTTCAACATCTTTAGTCATAAGGGAAATGCAAATCAAAACAACCCTGAAATTTCACCTCACACCAGTGAGAATGGCTATGATCAAAAACTCAGGGGACAACAGATGCTGGCGAGGATGTGGAGAAAGAGGAACACTCCTCCATTGTTGGTGGGATTGCAAACTGGTACAACCATTCTGGAAATCAGTCTGGAGGTTCCTCAGAAAATTGGACTTTGAACTGCCTGAGGATCCAGCTATACCTCCCTTGGGCATATACCCAAAAGATGCCCCAACATATAAAAAAGACACGTGCTCCACTATGTTCACTGCAGCCTTATTTATAATAGCCAGAAGCTGGAAAGAACCCAGATGCCCTTCAACAGAGGAATGGATACAGAAAATGTGGTACATCTACACAATGGAATATTACTCAGCTATCAAAAACAACGACTTTATGAAATTCGTAGGCAAATGGTTGGAACTGGAAAATATCATCCTGAGTGAGCTAACCCAATCACAGAAAGGCATACATGGTATGCACTCATTGATAAGTGGCTATTAGCCCAAATGCTTGAATTACCCTAGATACCTAGAACAAATGAAACTCAAGACGGATGATCAAAATGTGAATGCTTCACTCCTTCTTTAAAAGGGGAACAAGAATACCCTTGGCAGGGAAGAGAGAGGCAAAGATTAAAACAGAGACTGAAGGAACACCCATTCAGAGCCTGCCCCACATGTGGCCCATACGTATACAGCCACCCAATTAGACAAGATGGATGAAGCAAAGAAGTGCAGACCGACAGGAGCCGGATGTAGATCGCTCCTGAGAGACACAGCCAGAATACAGCAAATACAGAGGCGAATGCCAGCAGCAAACCACTGAACTGAGAATAGGACCCCCGTTGAAGGAATCAGAGAAAGAACTGGAAGATCTTGAAGGGGCTCGAGAACCCATATGTACAACAATGCCAAGCAACCAGAGCTTCCAGGGACTAAGCCACTACCTAAAGACTATACATGGACTGACCCTGGACTCTGACCTCATAGGTAGCAATGAATATCCTAGTAAGAGCACCAGTGGAAGGAGAAGCCCTGGGTCCTGCTAAGACTGAACCCCCAGTGAACTAGACTGGTAGGGGGAGGGCGGCAATGGGGGGAGGGTTGGGAGGGGAACACCCATAAGGAAGGGGAGGGGGGAGGGGGATGTTTGCCCGGATACTGGGAAAGGGAATAACACTCGAAATGTATATAAGAAATACTCAAGTTAATAAAAAAAAAAAAAACTAGACTACAATGAGGAATTTCCAATGATGCCATTGAGTTCATTTGTGCCGTCCTTCTCCTGGAGAACATGCAGCCTACCCTTAAGGAGTAATGTGTCTCCCCAGTTAGACTCCCTAGGAGAAAAGCAAATTTGCCACTGCAAGTGGATATCTGGATTAGTGTATGTGTCTGCTTCTTTTGGCTCAAGGAACTCCGTCTGATACAGACCCATGCAAGCCCTATATGTGCTGCCGCAGTCTCTGTGAGTTCATACGTGCATTATCCTATTGATTTAGAGGGTGTGTGTGTGTGTGTGTGTGTGTGTGTGTGTGTGTGTGTGTGTGTGTGTCTGGCTCTTACTCTCAGGCACTTACACTCATTCCACCTCCTCTCCCACGGGGCTCTCTGAGTCTGGAGGGAGGGAGGGTTTGGTGGAGACACCCCATTTAGGGCTGAGCGTTCCAAGATCTCTCACTCTCTGCAATGTCTGGCTGTGGGTCTCTGTGTGTGTCCCCATGTGCTGCAGTTGGGAAGCTTCTCTGATGATGGCTGAGCAAAAGACCGATCCATGAGTACAGCAGAAGTCATTAGGAGTCATTTTATTGCTCCTTTTTTTTTAACTTTTATGACACTATCATTTGGTTTTCCCTGAGTCCTTGGGCTATCTAGTGTCAGGTTCCGAGTCACCCAAGTGGTGTGTAGGTTGGGCTCCATCTCATGAAGTGGGCCTTATGTCAAACCAGACATTGGCTGGTTACTCCCACAAGCTTTGTGCACGGCCCAGTGTATCCTGCAGGCAGGACACCATTGCGGATCAAAGGGTTTGTGCCTGGCTTGGTGTTTATGTCTGTTCCTCCTTTGGTAGGGAGGTATACCACCCTCACCATGTCCTACAGCTCCTGCCAAGGGTGTGGGTGCATCCTGCACTGCTGTCCACTCACTTTCTAGTCCCTTTCATCTGGCTGTGTGTGCACGTGCTGTCAGGAACAGGCAGCGTCAGCACATTACTGTATGCCAGCATTTGCCTTTAACAAATGGAAGACAGGTGTCGGTTAGAGGTGGTAAATGCTACCTCTGTGTCACTTAAGACACACCCTGTGGTGTATTTCTGAATTAACTGAAGAGGCAATGATTTTCCCATTTTCAGTGACGCCTGAGTTTCACCGAGCATAGCAACCGCGTGCTGAAAGCCTTAGTTAGGGACATTTCTTGACTACACTGTAACTTACTGACATCATTGCCTTTTTAAATAAAGTGAAAAATACAGATCCTATAATTATATTTTATCTGAAGTACAGTTTAATGAAACATAAAATTTAAGAATAAAATTTGATACTTTTTGTGGATAACTATGTGAAAGCCAAGTCAAAATAGGAACTGAAGTCAAATGTAATTGTATAACACAAATAAGACTTCTTCCTTTATATGTAAATTGGGGGTTTTTTTTGTTTCACAATTAGAATGTTACTGCTTTCTAGATTACAAAAATATATACACACATTTATATTACATGTTAAACCATGAAGGGCCAGATGGCATTTTATTTCAATAAGCTGCTTAACTCACTCCAATTGCAATCTAGAATGTTCCAGTTTTATTACAGATTAGGGTAGTGACAGCTTCACCAGCTGAGGTAGACTCATGGAAGCATTTAACTAGGAAAAGTCAGTGGAGAGCTGTAACTCAGAGCTGAGTTAAGCCCCACCAGTGATAAAGGCACAAATAGCACTGACATACCTTATACTACAATAACTTGTCGCCAAAGACCCAAGAATTTTTTTTAAAGTAAAAAGAAAAAGTCTTCCTTTCCAGTAACTAGAGCTCTGTGCTGAGAAGGAAGCTTCCCGACACAGACATCACAAACACTGAGATTCTTGCTCTCAGGGTCGAGCTGAGGGGTTTTCTTTCACACTCGGTGACTAACTGAAAGCTCCAGTTAGCATTCACTCTGTTCTCTTCACGAATCAAGTCCTTAGAACTGGGTGAGCAGCCCTTTCATCCTTGAACTAAACAGTCTGAGACAGCGTGGTGAAATGGCTATATATTCTGGTTCCGAGGAATGGTTTTCCTCTCACTTTACAAAACCAATCTTGGAAGAAAATACTTTTGAGAATAACATACAGGTGTGTGGTAAAATGTGGTCATATCTACCCTATTCCCCTCTCCAAGTCCCCTCATTTTCTCTCCAACAAATCTATATCAGTTATCATAAGAAGTCATATTAGGTTGGGGATTTAGCTCAGTGGTAGAGCGCTTGCCTAGCAAGCGCAAGGCCCTGGGTTCGGTCCCCAGCTCCGGAAAAAAAAAAAAAAAAAAAAAAAAGAAGTCATATTAGATGTGAGGAGGGTAGGAACTCTACAGAATCTCTGAAATTTTTAGGAAAACCTAAAACTATTTTGAATCTAATGGTGAGTATGCCTGGTTTTTGCAAGTTTGGTTTAAAAGGTATTAAAAGACCCTTCTATAAGTACTTTCTAGAACTACTGTCTTCTATAACTAAGTACACATAAGCTCTGGAACTCATATATACCATGAATCACGTAAGAAGTGCTTTCTGACATGACTTCTCTTGTTTCTTAAAAATATATACTCAAAAAGAGATGGCAGTTCCAATACCTATTCTCCATTTCTGGTATCTGAAAACTTTAAAATAATATAAAATTGCAAACCCAGTACTGGGGAGAGAAAAGCAGGAGAAGCACCACAAGTTCGAGGCCAGCCTGATCTACAGAGTGAGAACCTGTCTATAACAAATACTCCAGGAGGTGGAAGAGTTAGAGACCTGAATTTGGCTTCTAGCATCCATGCTGAACAGCTCACAACTGCCTGTAATTCCAGCTCTAGGGTATTTTAATAGTCACTACAAGCACCATATGTGCACATGCCCACATACACACACATAACTCAACACAGGTTTTAATATCTTTAATTATAAGTTTAAAACAACCCTCAAGCCTAGGGGTGCACATGTCTCTGTGTGTGTGTGTGTGTGTGTGTGTGTGTGTGTGTGTGTGTGTGTATGTGTATGTGTGCGTGGTATGTGTATGTATGTGTATATGTGTATGTATGTGTGTATCTGTGTGTATGTGTATGTGTGTATGTGCATGTGTATGTATGTGTGTATGTGTATATATGTGTGTATATGTATGTGTGTATGTGTATGTATGTGTGTATGTGTATGTATATGTGTGTATGTGTGCATATTGTGTATATGTGTGTGTGTTTGTGTCTGTAACTTTAAAAAGGAGTTAAATAATTAGACTAGAGAAGGTCAAATATGAACCTTACTTATTACTCTGAGTTCTTGGGCATAAACTTTAACAAAAGCCTCAATTTCCTTACTGAAAAACTGAATTACCAGCACCAACTTGAGAAGAATAATCTAAGAATTAAGTGTGACAATATGGCCACTGTAGTCACAACATAGTAAGTGTTAAATAAATTGTTCTTCAAAACGAGCTAACTTTAAAAATATTTATGTAATATTCATATGTGCATAGAATATTGTATGACAGACTTTTTCTGGGGAAATGTAGCACACAGCTCTACTTATCCCAGAAAGGGAGTCTATGACAAACCAAAGTATGGGTGCACCAAAGTCAACTCCATTGAAAATTAGACTAGAGACTACTCATGTTACATAGTCTGACAAAGAATTTGCCTAAACTTTTAACATATTCTGAGACTCTGAATGACTTTCAAGGCAATGTGCTAATTAAATTAGTGGTGGAAATTTCAAGGTTGTACAAGATTCAGGCCATGACATAGATATTACAGGCTTTTTTGGAACCAATTCACAGAAATAATTAGAAAGAAAAATAGCACAGCAGAAATACCTGCAGTTTGAGCAGATAAGCCTGTGCAAAATGGGAGTGGAGGAGCCACTGTCTATTAAGAGACAAATAACCCTGAAAGCGGCAAACGGGACTGGAAGGACAGCTCAGCAGTTAAGAGGACTGGGAGCTCTTCTAGAGGACGGGGTCGTTTCCAGCACCCACACGGCAGCCAATCGCTATCTTTAACTCCAGTTCTAGGGCATCCAATGCTCTCTTCTGGCTTCTGCAGGCACTGCATGTTAGTAGTGCATAAACATTCGTGCAGGAAAAACACCCAAACTCATTTATAAAAGCAAATTTTAAAAAACTGTCAACTTTCATCCACTTAAGAGAAGAGCAGCATGGACTCCAGGAAAACAGAAAAGATACCTTGGGAATCTAGGAACCAGCCAGACTCCATCTGTAGTCTTCAGGGTATAGGTTTGAAAAACCTTCTCTTTAAAAAATGAATTCTCATTAATATTAATAATAAAACAGGGGTTGGGGATTTAGCTCAGTGGTAGAGCGCTTGCCTAGGAAGCGCAAGGCCCTGGGTTCGGTCCCCAGCTCCGAAAAATAGAACCAAAAAAAAAATAATAATAATAAAACAAATGTCTCAAGACACCCTGCTGGCACAGAACCACCAACGGACTTGTTCCCCAATATTGTTTTAAAGGTGCTCAGCCACTTGGGTACACGAAGCCTGTGGTCACTGTGGTCCCGGGACAGCTCAGCTACCATGGGAAAACTAACAGCTGACGTTGGGATTGCCCGTGTGATACAGGTCTTGCAGCCAAACATAATCCAACAGTCACAAAGGTTATGGAAGCGTCCACCCAGGTTTTTTATGGAAAGCTTGGAAAGCCAGACAGTGTATGACAGGGTCAAGGTCCCTACACACAGCCTGGGAGTTAACGCAGGTGAGTACTGCGAGCTGGTGTCTCCAGGAAGCTGATTTTCACATCTCCATGTTTAATGGTTACTGGAGAAAGCTGGTGAAAAACATCTGTAGTGAGAAATCAGAACTGAACAAAGAAAGCTTCAGCTCTATGGGCACTGGAATATACACAATAAAAATCGATCTTTCACACTTCCCCCATGATGTTCCCACAGGATTTTGTTGGGCATATCTTTCCAAGGGTTCTTCTTCTGAATGAGATAAGGAGGGGCATTTTTCGGCACTGCTTCCAGAACCCCTCTTCTCACAACTGGCAAATGGAAAGAAAGGTTGGAGCCTATGTTTGGGCTTTCCCTGGGATCTGCCCCACAGTCTATGCTTCAAACAAGCACGGCAAAGCGGAGTATTAGACATGCACCAGTGGAAATCATATTCTCAAACCAGCTCCTGGGCTGGCTGGAAACACTTTTCTGGCCTAGAAATAATCATTTTTTCCAGCAATTTTCAAAGTTTTTCTAATGTTTTAATCATTTTAATAGCATTAGCATATTAATTATGAAAGAAAGCAATAAGACTCCTAGCCTCAAGCTTTAACAAATCAGACCACAGTTCTACTTCTGACCACATAATAATTAATATTCAGATCCGTGCAGTAAAAAAGATATAAGCAGAACCTATGTACAAGTAAAAAACAGACCTAAAATCCGAAGGTTAACATTTGTATTAACACATACAATGTTCAACCTCATAATTTTGCATAATTTAGACTTTTAGGCTTCAACAGAAGACTACCTAGATGACTATAGATGCCAAGGGAAAAAAAATAAACCCTGATGACCCTGTGTTCAGTTACATCTATTCACCCTCCAGCTCCTGGATAAACAAGGAATTAGACGCCAGGAAAAGGAAGGTTGCACAGATACAGGATTTTTAAACTGCTTAAGAAAAACAAGACCTGACAGGCCTGGTCTTGTAACAATGAGTATGTTCTTCCTGTATTTGGAACAGGCTCTGGAACTTTATTAACTTCTAAAACCAGAGTATCGTGTCATTGACTGAGATAATGCAGATTAAGTCCCTCTACCAGTTCACTCACCATTATTTGCCATGTCCATGAGAACAAGAGTAGACGAAGCAAAACAAATCACCCTGGGATTCAGGTTTAAGCCAGAGAAAGGAAGGGTCTGTGTGGGGCATGGGATCAAGGGTATGGGAAAACATAACTGATACGAACAGGAAAACATGAATAAGCTTTGCGAGCAAAAGCGAAGGTAGAAAAATTAGTGTAAAATCAGTACAACAGAAAACAACAGATCATTTTCACTTGTGGACAAGACAAAAGCATCCCTTTGACCATGGGTTTACTACTGAAAATGGCACGGCCTTCTGAACAGGAAAGTCCAAATATTATTCCCAGTACCTGTATGTTAAGGCCATGAGCCAATGAGGAGTATAAAGTATGCATTAGGGGCAGAAAGCTAAGGCTGACAGTGTCCTTGCAAAGGCAGCATGAAAGACAGAGGAAGGCATGCAGGAGAAGTACCAATTAGGAAGATGTAAAGGTTCTCTGGCCCCACGAGAGCCTACTACAGTTACCAAATAAAAACTGAATTCTAGGAGAACTATAATTACACCTACCTCCAATCTTTCCTACTCGGCCACTTTGCTTTCAACAGAAATGGCAAAAATAGTATCTGTTTCTCCAGGAGCTCCACTTTTAAAATAATCAATAACTTAGATTTGGAAAAAAAACAAAAATTGTTTCTGCAGCAGCTCCACTTCTAAAATAATCAATAACTTAGATTTGGGGAAAAAAAAATATGTTTCTCCAGCAGCTCCACTTCTAAAATAATCAGTAACTTAGATTTTTAAAAAAAAAACTGGTAACTAGGAAACGGGAAACATTGAAATGTTACCTTGCCTTAGTCAAATTTTTCTCAACAGGAACCTGTCAGATTCTAGAATCCAGTGAGGCTCAATGCCTGGTATCCCAGGATCACTGAAATCGCATGGCTCTTGGCTAACTCTAGACCTAGGGCGTTAGGGCTCAGAAAGCTGCACACTGAACAACTTCCTGTTGACAGATTCCATTAGAAGTTCAAGTTTAAGTCTGGCTCTGTGGAGACTTTGCAACGGTAACTATCTCACAAATAAAACTGAGCTACTAGTGGAGTAGTTCTCAAGGCGTAAGGACGCAGCAGAATTACCCACATACTTTTTAAACAGACTAACTCTGAGACTCATCAACTAAACTGGGTTCTCCAAGGGCAAGCAGTGGACAAGAACATGCCCTAAGTGGGTGGCTAGCATGAGGCCCCGAGGATGAGGCCATGAGGATCAAGCACTCAAAAGATCAGATGCATCCTAATTATCATAGAGAGAAGGCATGCAAGAAATAAAAATAAAAGCAGTAAGATTTAGAAACTGCATTATTCCTTCAAAAACATAATATAAAGAAAATTAAAATTTTGTATTGTTCCCAACAAACACACACACCAAGGGGGACGCTGTGTAAAAACCACAAATTCTTCTTTCAGGGATTGAATTTTTCTGATACAATCATCACATAAACTTTTAATTAAGTATAACATGACTTCCAATGTCAATAATGAATCCCAAACTTGAGTAAGAAAAATGTAGAAATGAGCATGGCAGTGCGTGCCTCCAAACCCACCACTGAGGAGGCCGAGACAGGAGACCAGCCTGAGCTACAATGAGATGCTGTTTCAAAAGAGGGAGGAGGTCAGTCAGTGAATGAGCACGCTCTATGACGGAGGTGTGCCGAAAACGCACGTGTTAATTTTGCTCCCACCTAAAATCCTATTAAAACCCAAAGGCTTTGAAACTGTTGTTCCTGTGTCAGTGTGCATGGGGCTGCGTTCATCCTGCAATGGGGGCTCTGGGAGGATGGAGAACGAGGGGCATACAGACAGGAGTGTCTCCGTCTACAGGAGATATCAACTGCGAGTGTTCAGAGGAATCCATGGTCCAGACTCACTCTCTCTGCTTCTCCCAGACATGCTTCCTACTACTGGGGCACTGATGTCTCTTCTTCAAGTACTACTATCATGAAGAAGTATGACATGTAAAGTAAAACAACAGTCACAGTCCTCAAATGGCACTTTATATAGCGCGGCAAAACTTGGGTCACATTCTACCAACAAGAACATAAAAGGTGGGGTTGGGGATTTGGCTCAGTGGCAGAGCGCTTGCCTAGGAAGCGCAAGGCCCTGGGTTCGGTCCCCAGCTCCGAAAAAAAAAAAAGAACATAAAAGGTAACATCTTAGTCTTTTCTGCCCCATGCAAGGGGTACAGATGAAACAATTTTGCCAGGAACAGGATGTCACTCAGAGAAAAGGGCAGAACGTAACCTTGATCATTAATTCCACATGATAAGCCCAGCCCTGCTGCACTAAGACGCGGGGAGCTTCCTCCGTTTTCAAGTACAAGTGCAGCATATCTTCGTGGCATATATTAACAGTCAAGGGAGCAATTTACCATACACAAAAGACCCTTGACATGAGATTCATAGCTGAAGATGACCGTGTGTGTAGTTCACAATCTACCCTATGAGAAGCACGAAAAACAAAGCCCTTTCGGGTGAGTGAAAGGACATCAAACTGTAACAGGATGCACGGCAGTTCGGATCTACAGACATAAGAAAGACCTTATACGTAGACTTGGTTTACCTCTCTTTTTCTTTTGTTTCTTCTAATCTAAAAGCAATAATTTAAAACTATCTGATAAAGCAATAATTTAAAACTATCTGATGTGCACACTGTCTAAAGAGTATTTTGTGTTAAACAGTAATAACGGAAGAAATAGAAAACATGCTATACAAGAATAAAGACTTTCCATGGTGATGAGATTAAACTAGTAATGACCCATTCATTAACAATTAGACTCCCTAGGTGTGCTAGCTTGTTTTTATGTCAACTTGACACAGACTACTCATCTGAGAAGACAGAACTGAAAAATGTCCCCACCAGACTGGCCAATAGGCAAGCCTACAAGGCATTTCCTTAATTAGTGATTGATGTGGGAGAGCCCAGCCCAATGGTGGTACTACTACAGGGCCTACTGTCCTTGATGGTATAAGAAAACAGGCTGAGCATGCCAGTAAGCTGAATTCCTGCACGGCCTCTGTGTAGTTAGTTCCTGCTTCCAGGTTTCTGTCCTGCATCTCGGGATGGTGGACTATAACGTCTAAGATGAAATAAGCCGTTTCCTCCCCAGGTTGTTTTGGCTATGATGTTTTATCATAGAAACAGAAGCCCTAACTAAGACACTAGAGTAACTACAAAATAATGAAAAAATAAAAGTAAACAGTGTTTCTCAGACTCAATGGGGCTGTTCACACATGTGAGGGACAGCCTCACAGAGTCCCCAGCTACGGGGCTACGGGCAGGAGATGGCTGCTGGGAGAAGAGTCAGGCTTTTCTAGGGACGCAGCCCCTGAAAAGCTGCCCATGGTCCAGTGGGTGGAACTGCACCCATCATGAGCACACTGGCCGCACCAAGGGGGCTCAGTGAGTATTAAAACAAAAAAAGCACATGAAGATGGGAGGGAGAGGCGGTGGTGGTGTGAGAGAAAACGGAAGGCGTGGAGGGACAAATATGAACAAAATATATTATATGAATTTATAAAATTTTAAAGCAGTAAGGTTTTTTTTTTGAGAAAAGAACATTTTAAATGGTATACACTAGAAAATATCTACTAGAAGAGTTGCAATGCCCCTGGGCCATTAAGCTAAGACTAAATGTAGGGAAGAAAACTACATGGAAGGATGAAGATATAAAAAAGATATGAAACACAGAAGACGGGCGGCAAAACAGCGAGCATAAATCCTGTCCTGTCAATAGCTACACTCAGTGTACACAGATTAGATCTTCCAACCTGTGTGCCACTCACAAGAGATACTTTAAATGTAGTGAAGTACGATACAAGGTCATCCTGTCGCTGACAAACCAGATGTACCGCAGTGGTCCCACTAGATATTATCTAGTGACCTCAGCACTCAACACGGTAAGATTAAGGCCTGAGAGACGAAGGAAGGAGGCTGCCAAATTCCAAACCTAAGATTCTGAGTGGGATCTTATTTTTTTTTTAAGCCACACAACGAAGAGATTAACACTGTTGACAAGTTTTTAATACTGGCTATCAACTATTAAGCAATACGTGTAATTTTACTTAATTGGTACTTCCACCCATAGAGGAACATCTGGTCATGCCCAGCTCACCCAAGAAAAAGAGTAAAGAGAGATGTGAGTCATTACATCATTTACCTTCGGACAAAGAACCAGGAAACAGAGACGTTAACATTTGATACCATATTCTTTATGTAAGGCTGCATTGTCTAGTTTCAGGATTCATGAAAATTTAAACTCTAAACTACTATGTGTGGGAGGGGTGTGGGAGAGACATAGGGAGGGAAGGAAGAAAGGAAGGAGGGAGGGAGGGAGGGAGGGAAGGAGGGAGGGAGGGAGGGAGGGAGGGAGGGAGGGAGGGAGGGAGACCAGATCAATCTTCCTCAATGGCTCTCCATCCTATTTCTGAGACAAGTTCTCTCATAGAACCAACAGCTCAACAATGAGGCTACAGCAGCTGGCCTCAGGGACCCTCCTGTATCTGTTTCCCCAGTGATTACGACTAGATGCCATCCTACCAGATTGTTACATGAGTGTTGGAGATCGGAATCCAGGTCCCTGGGCTTGATTCACTAGCTCTTTGCTGAGCCACTTTCCGGGTCCCTCTAAGGTATATTTTAAAGCTTACAGTCATACTATTAATTTTTGTTTTGGCAAATACTGTATTTAGTCATCCATTTTTTGGCCTGAATTTTCTTTGTATCACTCACAACTCCAGTTTTCATTATCTTACTTGAAAGAACAAAGGACAAGGAATAAGAGACAAAGACAGGAGATAGAAGAAGAGGGAAACAGGGAAATTAAAAAGGGGGGGGAGGTAAGGGTGAGAAGTATTTGTCCTGGTGGGGACAGATGTGTCATATAAGAAATGGCCATTTATAAAAGTGTTAGGATGAGGACTTTAATTCTAACTGGGCATACTAATTAGGTGAGCCAAAGGAGACTTCTGACTGCTGGACTTCAACATTTTGACAGCTGGACCTTGGTAGTCAGCCCAGGAGGTGGAAGTGGCCAAACAAGGGAACAGATCTTGGTGGCTACCTTTAGAAATGTAATCTAACAGTTTTTAGCAAAGCAAAGGGAATCAGGGAACAGGACACGGTTTGTTGGAGCTGGCTAGAGTCCCTATATTACTAACTTTCTTACTCGTAAAAACTTTGTACTGATGAGGTACCTCAGAAAGCCCTTGCTATAAAATGCAAATGATATGTAATTAAAGTGTAGGTCATATGCAAATAACTGAAACTCAAACATATATAAAAGGTTATTTTTTAATGCCCTTAATCATGTTGAAGTAATTATTGAACATTGAGAGGAAAGTTTCCATGTAACGTATAGTTGACTCTACTACTCCAAAGTCCCAATAAACTAAGGAATTATACCAACTGATTTTGACCAAAGTCCTCTAAGACCTTCAAGCTGGGTTAGGAGAACTACCTGAACATGTCTTCCATAGTATAAAGGACACTTGACTTTGGATTTTGAGTCAACTGAGTCCGATATGATTTCACATACCTCAAAAGCAAAGTTCCTTCCAGGATGACTGGGTTTTAAAAACCAAACACATGTACATTAAGCTGTCACTGTCACTGAACTCCCATTCTACCATTCCCTTGGGTTTCCGGGGTTTCTGCAAGGACTTCACGGGGTTTGATCAGCACAGTGAGCTGAATGCCAGCTTCCAAATAATATTCAAGTCTGAATTCACAGTCCCAGTGACTCTTGCGTATTCCGGAAAAGGATGTCTTATGAATATGAGTATCTTAAAATGAAATCATATTGGACTCAGTTGACTCGAAGTCCAAAGTCAAGTGTCCTTTATAATATGGAAGACACAGATGCAAAAGGAAAGGGCAGAAGAGCACAGAGCCAATGACTGAAGTCAAATATACAAGCCTGTGTCTGCCAAAGACTCAAAAACCCTCTATTCTTAAGAGGGAGTGTGGCACACGGTCACCTGCATTTCAGACCTCTGTCCTGCAAGACAAACAACCCACCTTGTGAACATCTGTTGTCTCAGTCTCTCAAACACTCTCTGCCACTAATTCAAACAGCTACTTAACAGCATATGTCCTGGGCATCCTCTATAATTTCCTCCACTTCACTGAAGTCCCACACTTCTGCCTGACAGCCACCCTTAGACGCTATGTGTCATCTACTCTGAAACCTTAACCTTTAGTAGCAAACGCAAGTTTGTGTCATTTTTGCTGTTACCTGGTGGACTTCAGGAGCAGGCAAATTAACAGGGTAACATGGATGCTATCACAATGCACGAGTGAGAGACAGTAGGATGTAGCAGGCTCTTCCATAAGAGAAAGGCCCATTCCGTCCCTGGGTATCAAACAACAAGGAAACAGGGATGGTACTGAAGTATAGTCTGGACAAAGGAAATCAGACTTTTGGAGAGTAACTGTAACGTGATATGACCTATAAAAACTAATCTGGTAAAAATAAAAAAAAGTGGTATTGCATTAAAGGTTTCTATTACATCTATTTACTTATTGTATGTATATGTGCACACCTACCAAACTGTGTCTGTCTGTCTGTATATCTGTCTCTGTGTGTCTGTCTGTGTGTGTCTGTGTGTGTGTGTCTGTGTATCTGTCTGTGTGTGTCTGTGTGTGTGTCTGTGTGTGTATCTGTGTGTGTCTGTGTGTCTGTGTGTGTATGTGTCTGTGTGTGTCTGTGTGTGTATGTGTCTGTGTGTGTCTGTGTGTCTGTCTGTATATCTGTCTGTGTGTGTCTGTGTGTCTGTGTGTCTGTGTGTGTCTGTGTGTGTCTGTGTGTGTCCATGTCTGTGTGTCTGTGTGTCTGTGTGTGTGTGTCTGTGTGTGTATGTGTCTGTGTGTGTGTCTGTGTGTGTGTCTGTGTGTGTCTGTGTGTGTCTGTGTGTCTGTGTGTGTATGTGTCTGTGTGTGTCTGTGTGTGTATGTGTCTGTGTGTGTCTGTGTGTCTGTCTGTATATCTGTCTGTGTGTGTCTGTGTGCGTCTGTGTGTGTCTGTGTGTGTCTGTGTGTCTGTGTGTGCCTGTCTGTGTGTCTGTGTGTGTCTGTGTGTGTCTGTGTCTGTGTGTGTCTGTGTGTGTCTGTGTGTGTCTGTGTGTGTCTGTGTGTGTCCATGTCTGTGTGTCTGTGTGTCTGTGTGTGTGTGTCTGTGTGTGTCTATGTGTCTGTGTGTGTCTGTGTGTGTGTCTGTGTGTGTCTGTGTGTGTCTGTGTGTCTGTGTGTGTCTGTGTGTGTCTGTGTGTGTCTGTGTCTGTGTGTGTCTGTGTGTGTCTGTGTCTGTGTGTGTCTGTGTGTGTCTGTGTGTGTCTATGTCTGTGTGTCTGTGTGTCTGTGTGTGTGTGTCTGTGTGTGTCTATGTGTCTGTGTGTGTGTCTGTGTGTGTCTGTGTGTGTCTGTGTGTGTCTGTGTGTGTCTGTGTGTCTGTGTGCTCACACATGCGAATATGCCATGTCTTGTGTGTGGCGATCAAAGGACAGCTTGGGGGATTTAGTTCCTAATAGGTAGGCTCCAGGGTTAGGTTATCAGGCTTAGAAGGCAGCACCTTTACCAAGATTAACAGCCTCACAGGCATGTCTCTAAAGCCAACATCAACTTACCAATGATCGTCATTTTCCTGTTTTGACTGCACAGAAATAGAAACAGGATTATGCAGAAATTCTGACGGCTTAGACTCCATCCAAATCTCTACAGCCCCAGGCACTTCTAGACCTGAAATCCAGTTTTAGGCTGTACGGCCTAGCCCTGTTCCTTCTGATGCAGCTGCATCTGTGCATCCTGGCAAGAGCAGCACAGGAGAGAGAATGCAAAACGAAGACTAAAAAAATAGCTTGTGAGACCTGGGCAGGTGTTCCCACATGGGAGTCAGGAAAGGACATAAGGAAGACAAAGTAGGGGCAAAAGAGATAGCTCAGAGGGTAAGGGCACTGGCTATTCTTACTGAGAACCCAAAACTCAGGTGGGCTCACAGCCAGCTCGAACTCCAGTTCCAGAAGACAGACACCCTCTTGTGGTCTCTGCAGGCACTGCGTACACATGAGACCCAGAAATACATTCAGGCAAAATATCCTTACACAGAAAGTAAAATGTAAGTTTGAAGAAGAACGACGAGGTGAGAGCGCCAGGACCTCTTCCCACAGGCTATGGTTCAGTCGTGGAGAGTGCACAGCAGAGAACCCAGGGCCGGCTTTCACACTAGCTCATCAGCCAACACTTCCAAAATCACAGAGCGAACTGCTCATAAATTAAGGTCTGCCTTTTACAGGTACAGAGCCACATTTTGAAAGTGAAAAGCTCGCCTCTCCCTCAAATCCCCAACCTACGTCATCAGTAAATCTTGAAGTTCAACCTACAGAACCTCCTGAATCTGTCTCCTCTCCGCAGCCATTCCTGCAGCCCAGGCTCCTGGGCCTTCCATCTGACCAGCCTTCCAACTGCTTCTGCTTCAACCCCCCCTTCCTGTCATGCAAATGAAGGGCTCTTCTCTGAACTCTGAGTGAACTCTTTTCTATTCAAAATCTCTGCATGGCCAGTATGGCGCTCCACATCTACCTGTGTGCCTGGACCACAGTCCTGTAGTCTGGAAGGTTTTCCCCTTCACACTGCAACCCTTGCTTAGTCCTGCAGGACCTCTGCACTCACTGTTCCAGTTTTTCAGCTCAGCCACCTTTCCAGCCAAGGCAGCTTGGATGTCTTTCCCCACGTAAGGCCTTGAATGGCCATATTAGGAAATGTATCCCCACCCCCAGCCACTAGCCGCACCTCTTATCCAGTTAGAGAATGCCAGAGGTTACCTTTCTTCACTCAGTTTCCAACACTTGCCTTCATTCTTTCATTAACTCTACAGATGACTCTGAGCAAAAGAGACAGAGCATTTTCAACACCCAAGTGCTGTAGAGAGGCAAAGCTGTAATGCAGCATCCTCCAGCCCTGGTAAGAGAGAGATGGGGTTGGGGATTTAGCTCAGTGGTAGAGCGCTTACCTAGGAAGCGCAAGGCCCTGGGTTCGGTCCCCAGCTCCGGAAAAAAAGAACCAAAAAAAAAAAAAAGAGAGAGAGAGAGAGATGGGGGAGGCGCAGAGACACAGACTGGGACGTCTCCATGAACAGACTGTCAGGCAACCCTGGAGGATGAGAAAGGAGCACTTCTACACTCTAAGAGTGAATTGTGTATCACGAAAAAAGTCAAGATGGAAGAAAAATTAAAAATTGAAAGCATGTTTCTCCTTCAAAAATCTATTTAAAAAAAAACCTACTGTTCTATTTATAATGACTAGAGATACACTGGCAAATGCTGACAAGTAATTCCAAAAGGATATATCGCAACTAGAAACGCGTCAATTTCTCATGAATCCTGGACTCTCTGACTATTACTATTCACAAATAATTTTAAATTTTATTTTTTTTATTATTTTTTTTTTGGTTCTTTTTTTCGGAGCTGGGGACGGAACCCAGGGCCTTGCGCTTCCTAGGCAAGCGCTCTACCACTGAGCTAAATCCCCAACCCAATTTTAAATTTTAAAACAATAAATGACTATAATGAAAATCATGCATTCTGAATGACTCGGTGTATTTTTTTCCAAAAAGAAACTAAGAGGTATTCTTACCATCTTAACGAACACACTCAAACTTGATTGCCAAAATTGGTGTCAGAACAGAAGGAATGCACCACTTATCACCCAACAGGTCATACTGAATCTAGAGCTTTCTAAGAACTGTAAATTAAGATTCACCAAGCAAGTCAATATCGTATTTTGGATGCTACAATATTTACCAATATATACTTTTTTTCATCTTACTTTCACCAAAACTGTACTATTCCATTTCCATCTTTTTAATCACTAGAAAGACTGCTTATGTTTTTTAACTGGAAAAATAAACTGGCCTGCCTGCCTGGCTGCCTTCTTTCCTTCCTTCTTTGTCTGTCTGACTGGTTGAAAGATGGGGTTTTATCGGGTACCTCTGGCTGTCCTAGAGTGTGCTACCAAGACCATGCTGGTCTTAAACTCTTGTGAGTTCCCTTGCCTGTCTTCCAGAGCTGGGTTGCTGGCTTCTCCTTGCTCTTTGGTAAGGAAATGTCAGAGATCAACTCAACACAAGCTAGCATCTGAGACGAGGAATCTCAACTGAGGAAAGTCCTCAGTGAGACTGACCTGCAGGCAAGCCTGCTGTTTTCTTGATTAATGATTCATGCGGAAGGGTCCAGACTGCCATGGGCCATGCTATACTTGCACAAGTGACCCTGGGGTGTGTAAAACAATCTGAGCAAGACACGAGGAGCAAGCCACATCAGCGTTCCTGGGTGGTCGCTGCAGTAGCTCCTGCCTCCAGGTTCCTGCCTTGCATTCCTGCCCTGACTTCCTTTGATGATCAACTGTAATAGGAAAGTGTAACTGGAAGGAATCCTTTCTTTTACACGTTGCTTTTGGTTGTAGGGTGGTGGTGTTCTTGTTATTGTTGTTTAATCACTGAAATAGAAATTCAAACTAAGATGGTGTCCTTTCAACTCATAAGCACCTAACACCGTTTTCTCACCTACTTACCCTACTAATCACCCTGTCCCCATATGTCTCATCACAACCATAGCAGAGAAGTATATCTAGTCAGTTGAAGGTTTTTTTTTTTTTTCCTTTTCTTTTTTTCGGAACTGGGGACCGAACCCAGGGCCTTGCGCTTGCTAGGCAAGCGCTCTACCACTGAGCTAAATCCCCAACCCCCAGTTGAAGTTTTTAAATAACACATTTTCTGCAGATAATGACCAGAATACTACCACTAAAAACTATGCCAAATTACTTGTAGATGTTTTCAATCATCCCCAAAATACAGCCTGATTTGCTTCTCACATTGGAGTTAGCATCCTGTCCATCTAGTGCCAGGCCCAGGTTATTAGACTACTTCCCAAGTACAACCTACTCCATCCATGTCTACATAACCTACAACCCTTCCTCTACCTTTATCTGCTGAAACAGGGCCACCTTCCCCAAAGTGAGACCAAACGTCATTCATTAACAAATTTTGTCCAGGGCTGGGGATTTAGCTCAGTGGTAGAGCACTTGCCTAGGAAGCGCAAGGCCCTGGGTTCGGTCCCCAGCTCCGGGGGAAAAAAAGAAAAAAAGAACAAATTTTGTCCAAATATCTGTAATAATAAAATGATTTTATTAAAGACAGATTTTATTTGCCCCATTTAGAGATTCCTTCGCATCTGAAACAGAACCCCACTATGCAGCCCAGGATTTTCCTGCTTCTGCCTCCTATAAGCATCCTATAGTTTCTCAGGCAACTAGAATTGTAGCTTGTTTACCCAAATCTCCTGTCCCACAGACTATAAAATCCAAGTCAGTGACTCCTGGTTTTATTTCCATTTTCGACATAATTACTACACACATGACGTGAAATGCACATGCTTATACTCATATATACGGAGATCTAAACAAAATAAACATAATTTAACATAGTAAGTATTGTAAGTATACATATATGTATATATAAACATATTTATACATGCACACACATAAGCATGATGGAGATCTCAGGAGGCATGAGGAAAACCTAAGAATTAAGAAAATGGTTGCTTACACAGAGTAGAAACAGGAGGCAGGGTATAGTTAAGTGAGAGGATATGACACAGGGCCAAGAGACTGTTTTTCAGAAGTCTCATGGTGCTACTGCTGTTTATAACTACATTCAAGATTTAGCAAATAAAACGTGCACTAGTTCTGAAAGGGCGTTTTAATGCTGTGTCAGTCTTATGAGCAGGACTGTGGCTGCTGTAGGAGAATACAGGCATGCTGTTTACACAGTTTGGGAGGCACCACACTCAAGGCTTTGAGTTATAAACACCTGACACACGGTGACATGTGCCCCTAGCTAGCATTTTAGGACCTCAACTTGAAAGTCAAAAATCCAAACAAGTGTGGGAGTTGCACTATAAAAACCAGTCAGAAAGTGAAATATATTATTCGTCACAACCCACTGCCTTCAGAGAGGCAGGTGATCTCTGTTAGTTTGAAGCTAGCCTACTCTGCAAGGCAAGTTCCAGGACACCTCAGGAGTACGACAAGAGACCCTGTTTGAAGAGAAGAGAAGAGAAGAGAAGAGAAGAGAAGAGGAGAGGAGAGGAGAGGAGAGGAGAGGAGGGGAGGGGAGGGGAGGGGAGGGGAGGGGAGGGGAGGGGAGGGGAGGGGAGGGGGGAGGGGAGGGGAGGGGGAAGGGGAGGGGGGAGGGGAGGGGAGGGGGAGGGGAGGGGGGAGGGGAGGGGGGAGGGGAGGGGAGGGGGAGGGGGAGATGGGGAGGGGAGGGGAGGGGGAGGGGGAGGGGAGGGGAGGGGAGGGGAGGGGGAGGGGGGAGGGGAGGGGAGGGGAGGGGGGAGGGGAGGGGAGGGGAGGGGGGAGGGGAGGGGAGGGGAGGGGAGGGGAGGGGAGGGGAGGGGAGGGGGAGGGGGGAGGGGAGGGGAGGGGAGGGGGGAGGGGAGGGGAGGGGAGGGGGGAGGGGAGGGGAGGGGAGGGGAGGGGAGGGGAGGGGAGGGGAGGGGAGGGGAGGGGAGGAGGGAGCAAGGGAGGGAGCAAGGGAGGGAGCAAGGGAGGGAGCAAGGGAGAGAGGGAGGGAGGGAGGGAAGATGACCTTAAAATAAACTGTCCAACTCCAGACCTACCAGCACATGATCTCTCCCATAACACTCAAATACCAGCCTCCATGGTCAAGTCTATCGCACCTATGCATCCAAGTTACAAACTTATATCCTTAACTTTTCCAACCACCCACTCTCTCAAGTTCCACTTGCACAATTCCAACAGCACCAAGCCAATGTTTTAACTGGCAATTTGGTCAAAGGCAAAGTACTATGTGCACGTCCACTAACGAATACTAATGTTCATTCAATTCCCCAGTGTGTTCATTAAGATTATTAAGTGCTGGGGTTGGGGATTTAGCTCAGTGGTAGAGCTCTTGCCTAGGAAGGGCAAGGCCCTGGGTTCGGTACCCAGCTCCGAAAAAAAAGAACCAAAAAAAAAAGAAAAAGTGCAACAAGTCTCCAGGACACCCAGGTTTAGAACTCAAAGGCTTTCTTTAACGTCTCCCTCTTTCTTACCCAATACGTAAAGTTACTAGTCCGCCTCTGTAGTAACTTCACATTCAACCTATCTTCATTGCCACAACTGCCACATTGATCTCCATCTTCTTTATAGCCTAAAACATCACACCAGGGCCTCTGGTACATGCCAGATAAATATTCAATAGTCCCCAATCCAGCAACTGTCCTCTTCGATGAATAAGGGAATGCTGAGTCTTCCTTACCTGTCCACTTCACCACACCACTCTGCTAGTTATTCAATCTCCCTAAAGACTAGTTCTGATCAGATCAGAGCCTTCACTTAACAGTCTCATGAATTAAACCCTCAGCTCTGAACTGAATCCATTACAACTTGATGATGCTCTCTCTCTTACCTGTATTTTCCCATGTTGGTTTCTATTCTTATGTGTCCTCTCATGAAATGTCACTTTCTATCATCTTAACCCTCAAAATCCTATCTTTCAATGCTCGGGGAATGTTATACTCTTTCCCTCACAAACACAAAACAGTGTTTTCTAGTATGAGAACTCTCATAGTAGTAAGAAACACATATACATCTATAGTTAAAACTATTCCTCATCAGCCTGTCTTTACCACCATTACAGAAAGACTATAAAGTATCCTTCCAAAGCCCTGTGTGTTGAAGCCTTGCTGTCTTCCACTGAGCAGTAACTGGATCACGGGGAGGTTAATCTGCTGGTAACTTTATATTGGGTGGGCTATTATGCAACAGGACCTATTTGGAAGAAGACCACGAGAGGCTGACTTTGAGGGGTTTATTTTCTCTACAGGTCCAGAAACTGTGATGGGAATCTCTGAAACCATGAACCTAAATAAACCTCTCCTCCTATTTTAAGTACTTGACACGGGATTAAATACTAATGCAACTATGAAATGACTTACAAGTTCCCTGTGAACAGAACCCACAATTCTTTACTTGCCTCTTTTTATCTTATTTTTATTCGTAATTATAAACTTAACTCACAACCTAGATATACTTGGGAGGGAAATGAGGAAAATATTTGAGAAGCTCAAAGAGCTGCGAAGAGAATACAAAGGCTGTGAGGTACGGTGGACAAATGGGGTCAAGGGGTGCTCTCCTGAGCTATGGAAGAACAGTCTGCTGTTAGGATGCATACACGACCCAATATCAGACCAGACTGCCCACTGCCAGCACCAGTGAGCTTCCTGCTCCTCTCGCCATTCCTGGACTCGAAGCACTCCACGACTTCCACAACGTTCATGCCGTCTTTCACCTTCCCTAAGACCACAACATGAAAGCCATCTGACCTTGCAGGCTTGGAATGTAGGTACAAGAAAAACCGGGAGCCATTTGTGCTTGGTCTCGAGCTTGCCATGACACAATACAATACAATACAATACCGGCCCTGTATGCTTCAGGATGAAGGTCTCATCCTCAAGCAACTTGCCACCAGGGCCACCATGCTGCATGAGGTCAGCACGTGTACCCTGGAATTACCCTTATAACCAAGACCTTTCTCTCTGGTGCTCAGAACATGTTTTCTACTATCTTTTGAACTTTGCAAACAGCTTGGGAAACATAGGCCAAGGGTTCGTCATCAACTGCAATACCAAAGAACATGGTGGAGGGGCTACAGGGCTAGCTCAGTACATACTGCTTTTACAGACGTTGGAGTTCTGCTTCCAGTACCCATGTCAAGCAGCTCCCAATCTCCTGGAACTCTAATTCCAGGGGACCCAAGGCCTCTGGCCTCCATGGACACCAGACATATATATGCACACACATAACTGAAATTTCTAAAAAATCTTTAAAAAAAAATGGAGTTGACCGAAGCTGTCAGCAAGTGGCTATAGGTGAGATCAACATCTGTAAATCTCTACAAAATCAAATACACTGTCTAATATAATATCGAAACTAAATATCTAGAAAAAGGATTACATGCATCAGAATAATAAAATATGCCTACAGTAGCAGCCAAATCTGAAGGTCTTACATATTCCAGACACCATGCTAGGCCATACACACACACACATACACACACACACACACACACACACACACACACACACACACACACGTATGTATGCATGTATATGTATGTATATATGTGTGTGTGTGTATATATATGTGTGTGTATATGTATATATATTAATTACTCTATTTGTTCCTCGTAACAGCTGTATGAAGATACTACTACAAAATTACCAGAAATATCTCAGATTTCACACTTTATTATTTATATTTGCAAATACTGATAAAATGTTTCTTAGAAATAGGGTATAAGCCTTAATTTAAAAAAATTTATTGGGGTCGGGGATTTAGCTCAGTGGCAGAGCGCTTGCCTAGGAAGTGCAAGGCCCTGGGTTCGGTCCCCAGCTCCGAAAAAAAGAACCAAAAAAAAAAAATTTATTCACTTTTCATTTACACGTTACACATATCCTATAGGTAATTTTGTACAAAACTCTTATTGCACCTGCATTTTGATGACAGCCCATCACATGAAGTGACGTGTGGCATTTTTCATTTGAAGCGTTATTTTAGCCCTCAAAAGGTTTCAGCTTTTGGAAAACTTTACAGTAGAGATGATCAATCCGTACCACCTCCACTTTACAAATAAGAGAAAACTAGAGCAGAGTTAATTATTCAAAATTTTAAAATATTCCATTTGTAAATGATTCTGTAGTTAGCATCTTTGTATATACTGTTAGCTCCTTAGAATATTTCACTCTGATCTAAAAATTGAAACAGTCAAATACCAGATGCTTTGATAATTCCTTATTCGTATTTTATGTTTTCTAAAAGGAGCCTTGAAGAAACAACCACAGTGCACAAGGGGACAGGTTTTCCTGCTACAGAGTTATTACCTTGCCACAGCCCTGGTCCAGCCAGGCCCAGGGCAGGCGTCATTCCTGACCCTAAATTGCACACCTCATTACCTTATGCCCTGTACTTGTAGTATTACCATAATGATCTGAGAAACAATGTGCCTATAGTGAATTTATTGAAAGTTATTTTTGTTATATTTACAGATTAAAAAGCACCACAACCTATATTCAAATATTCATTAAACTTTTGACAATATGCCTTCTATTTAATCAAAAACCTTGTATTCACAGTTCACCAGAATCATGTTCTTCTTCAGCAATTCTTAACCATAGAACACTGGAAACAACCGATGCTAAGATTAAACTTTTGATGTGTGTGACCTACTTAAACAATTTCTAACCTAACCTTCTGTAAGCATTACTGGTGTTCCGTAAGCACTCAAACTAGTCTTCCAGGGAGCCAACCCTAATACATGTTAGTACATCCTAACATAGGTGTTTGGTGAAGGCTGGAGGAGGTGAAAGTGAAGCCACTTTCAGCTCAAAGAAAGCATCTTCCCCATGGAGCATGCATCCCCTTCCCAGCCAGCAGGGTCTTTACACTCTAACTGGAGATCTTATCCACCGTCTCCAACAGGCCCAGAGGGCTCTGAATCTAGCAAGTGATTAACCATCAACCTTAAATGACTAAAGAAATCAATTTTAAAAACTATCACATGACTATCAGAATTGGGTACAAAGTACTGTGCCCTCAGATAAATATGCCTTCATTAAACACCAAGGGTTTGGCCATTAAAACATGGAAATGATGCGCAGATCCAGCCGACATTATCATTCAAGGCATGCTGCCAACAGTCATAAGAATTTAAACTGATTAAGTTCATCCACAAGTTTATCTCCTCAAATATTCATATTTCCTGATTATGACTTCAAAGTAGCCTATAAGACTTCTTTCAGAATTTAAAAGAGACAAATATGAGTAATATATATATATACAAATATGTCTATATATATAGACAAATATGAATAATACATATATATATATATGTATATATACACATACATCAAAGGAGAAGAAATAACTACTCTGGCAATACTTCCTGGAGAGAAAAATACCAAATTTTGCTCACCTGCCTTCAAAATTTCTCTCTCTAAAAATCAGCTATTTCCCCTTCCAAATTTCATTAAGGTTACGGAGAAAAAAATGTAGAAGAAAAAGATTTAGTTTATAAATACAAAAG
This sequence comes from Rattus norvegicus, assembly GCF_021556685.1. Taxonomy (NCBI): domain Eukaryota; kingdom Metazoa; phylum Chordata; class Mammalia; order Rodentia; family Muridae; genus Rattus; species Rattus norvegicus. The sequence goes on along the minus strand of NC_141541.1, from coordinate 36,782,017 downwards.
TTGGAGGGGGACCTGGGAGATGTGGCTTGGCTGGTAGAGGGCTTGCCTAGCATGCAGAAAAACCTGGGTTGGATCCCTACCACAGCATAAATTAGCTGTGGTCGAGATGGAAAAGTAGAAGTTCACAGTAACCCTTGGCTTTATAGCTACTTTGAGACTGTATTAGCTGCATCAGACTGTCTGAAGAAAGAGAGAGAGAAAAGAGGACAGACAGCAAAAAGCTATCTTCTCTCCATCTTTTAGAAAGCCATTTTAGCATAATACAGACGTATAACCTTGGTATTCTAATAAAAAGATTTTCTGGGAAAAGAAAACTCCTAAGAGCAAAACTGGGTGGAGGGGATTACTCCACAGATCTTCAACTTCAGTGTTCAGTATTCCTAAGGACAAGCTGATCAAGCCACAGAAGCCAGTTAAAAGCAAAATCTGAAAGCTTCTCTGTTGCAGTCTATCTTGCTAGTTAGGCTATCCTGTGCTATAGATCACTTAAAAATCTCACAATGTCTGCCCCACATCATTTTCAAGAATGACATCCTTAGCATAAAGCCCTGAGTGTTTTACTTCATGTCTGAGTCTCAATGTTCTGACTACAGTACATCTGGATATTTTAACCTTACTTCTAACCAAAATCTAAGGGAAGGCCATGATAACATCTGATTACAGGCATCTTTCAAAGCGAGAGCTTTCTGCACATAAGTCCCCGCTAGCTTAAAAACACTGCAATTACAATTTATTATCTTTGGTGATACTGTTGGTACCTGCTACAGACTAAATGCATGCTGACAACATGCACAGAATAAGTATTTGAGAATACAATTATTATTAGTTCCTAGATACGTTTAAAAATCTAGTTGAAGCTTCTCTCTCCTTCCTTGTACCCAACTTCCACAAACACTTAGCAATGCTCCTATCGATAGTGCCAGTGGCTCGGTGTGAACTCAGCACCTCGTTCCTTCTACATATCTGTGCGTGGCTGCACTCTTGAGTACTCACTTTTGATGTGAGCATGGTGCATACGAGATGATGCACAGAAACAAGTAAGTAGTGGATAAAATGGACATAGTCTCTTCCTTCATGGAGCTTAGAGTATTCCTCCTCTTCAACGTAATTATTTAGCAAACACAATACTACTCAACTTAGCTCTTACAATAAATAATGTGGTACAGGAATGACAATAATACACCTAATTAGATAAAAGAAATATGTTTTATTAGATATGAGGATATATTCAAAACAGAACTCCATCCATTTTGTTGACAAGCTATGACTCAAGCAACAACAGAACAGCTTTGACTTACAGTGGGTTATATCCTGATAAACCATGATAGAAAATACCATGAATCAAAAATGCTAATACACATGATACACAAAAGGTTATGGTTTACCTTTGTCTACTGTAAACGTTCTTAGGCAAATACAGTAGCTGAGAGTTGGGCAAGGCCGTATCCGTGTATTGAGTATGTCAAATACACACAGAGGTAAGCACTAAACAGACAGGAGATGTTGAAAGCACACCCCTCAAAAGTCTGCAGCACAGCACACACACCCCTTGTTTTTATTGATTGTTCTCCTTGTGATGAAATGGCTAATGGGAGACACAGTTATGTGGATTGCTGGTTTCGGCAAAGATCCAAATTCAAACACCAGTGTATAGTGCATTCCTGTAATCCCTAAACCCACAGACGAAGGCAGAATTCTCAGTTCGAGCCGGTCTGAGTCCCATCTCAAAAATAAAAAAGATAAGTGGAAAAAAATCGCAGTTTCTCCTGCATGGTGTATAGTTTTTGAGCCACTATTGAGACAGAGAAAACACTGAGCAGGTTACAAAGGTAGAAGGCTTCACCAGAAGACAATACACAAAGAGGTGTTCTTGGGTGTTCTTGTTGGCTGCTGTTACTGTTTCAACGTCTTGAAGAGGGAAACGCTCATTGCATGAGGATGAGCACATACAACAACAGAAACTAACTCAGAAGGGTCAATCTCGGGAGATCATACAGTTTTGAAAGGCACTGAACCAGTGTTAAAAATCACCATTTCTGCCCATTTAACTGCTTCTTAAAAGCCCAATTGTTGCTTCAGAGTCACAACTGCAACTGTGAGCTGAGACCCTGCTGCTGTTACAAAAAGTAGTTTCCCAAAGTAGCCACATTTTCTACCACATGAAAACCTATCTAAACCATTTTCTTTTTTATCGGATATTTTATTTATTTACATTTCAAATGTTATCTTCTTTCTTGGTTTCCCCTCCAGAAACTCCCATCCCATCCTCCCTCCCCCTACTTCTATGAGGGTGCCCACCCACCCACTGTCACCTTCCTGCCCTGGCTTTTCCCTACACTGGGGCATCAAGCCTTCCCAGGACCAAGGGCCTCTCCTACTGATGTCAACAAGGCCATCCTCTGCTACATATGTGACTGGAGTCTGGGTACTCTTTGGTTGGTGGTTTAGTCCCTGGGAGCTCTGGGGAATCTGGTTGGTTGATACTGTTTTTCTTCCTATGGGGTTGCAAATCCCTTCAGGCCCCTTCAGTCCTTTTTCTAGCTCCTCCATTGGGGTCCCCTTTTGTCTGATGGTTAGCTGCAAGCATCTTACTCCATATCAGTAAAAGTTCTGACAATCCCTCTCAGGAGACATGCATATCAGGCTCCTGTCACCATGCACCTCTTGGCATCAGCAATAGTGACTAGGTTTGGTGGCTGCATATAGGATGGATCCCCAGGTAGGGCAGTCTCTGGATGGCCTTTCCTTCAGTCTCTGCTTCACTCTTTGTCCCTGTATTTCCTCTTGTATGTATTTTGTTCCCCCTTCTAATAAGGACTGAAGCATCCACATTTTGGTCTTCCTTCTTCTTGAGCTTCATGTGGTCTGTGAATTGTATCTTGGGTAGTCCAAGCTTTTGGGCTAATATCCACTTATCAGTGAGTGCGTACCATGAGTGTTCTTTTGTGATTGGGTTATCCCACTAAGGATGTTATTTTCTAGTTCCATCCATTTGCCTAAGAATTTCATGAAGTCATTGTGTTTGACAGCTGAGTAGTACTCCATTGTGTAGATGTACCACATTTTCTGTATCCATTCCCCTGTTGAAGGACATCTGGGTTGTTTCCAGCTTCTGGCTATTATAAATAAGGCTGCTATGAACATAGTGGAGACTAACTACTTGAGTTCTTTGTATATATTGGATATTAGCCCTCTATAGGATCTTTTCCCAATCTGTTGGTTGTCATTCTGTCCTATTGACAGTGTCTTTTGTCTTACAGAAGCCTTGCAATTTCATAGGTCCCATTTGTCCATTCTTGATTTTAGAGCATAAGCCACTGGTGTTCTGTTCAGGAAATTTTCCCCTGTGCCCATGTGTTCGAGGCTCTTCCCCACTCTCTGTTCTATTCGTTTCAGTGTATCTGGTTTTTTTTTTTTGTTTTGTTTTTTTGTTTTTTTTTTTGGTTCTTTTTTTTTTTCGGAGCTGGGGACTGAACCCAGGGCCTTGCGCTTCCTAGGCAAGCGCTCTACCACTGAGCTAAATCCCCAACCCCAGTGTATCTGGTTTTATGTGGAGGTCCTTGATCCACTTGGACTTGACCAAACCATTTTCAATATGTACATTCATGAACTGCTGCACCTCAAAGGGACTGACTACAGGGAAGATAGCAATAAACAAAAGCCAATGTACTCATTGAAGAAGCATGACTAAATGAGGAGGCAAGTGGAATATCAGAAATACCTGATACCCACTAAGACTCAGAGACCTTTATTAAAAAAACCTATTTATGGAAACATCTAGACCCAGCAGCACCAGCACATAGAAATCCAAGCCAACCAGAACTACATCCTGCTTTGCGTCTAACTGGCTATTTGATGTCGATAGTGTTCTTCATTAAACCTGCTGTAACAACCCTGCAGAACATCGAGAAGGCAGATTTCTCTGTCACTGTCGCACTTCGACTAGACACAGGAAGATGATGGAGTCACTTGCTGCTGAGAGTATTTTTCTGCTGCTATTTTCTCTAAAAATGCCACATAAATACAACCCTAGAGTTAACAATGACATCTCAGGCACATACCGAGTGACTACTAGCTTCAAACCCTGAATACTTTCATCTTAAAAATGGCAGGCTTGATGAGGAAAGATAACACTTTACTAAAAGCACAGAGAGCAAAAGTTTATCATGTTGAATCAGGAGGAAATGTAGTTTAGAAGCAGCACATTGCTACTAACAACTCATTCTGAATACTCCTCCTCCTCCTCCTCTTCCTCCTCCTCCTCCTTCTCTTCCCCCTTCCCCTCCCCCCTCCACAAACTGCTTTGCTCCAGTGAAAATCCTCATTCCCATTCTATAGCACATGTATTTCTGAAACTAATCTATGCCTCAACTATTCAAGTGTTTACTACCTTTGAAGTTCAGTTAAAATCTTCCTGGTGTTTGGAGGCTGGAGAGATGGCTCAGGGGATACGAGCTCTTACTACTCTTAAAGAGGATGGAGCTTGGTTTCCAGTATAAACGTGGTAGCTCACAATCATCTGTAGCTCCAATTCTAGGGGATCCCACACCCTCTTCTACCCTCCACAGGCATTAGGTATGCACGTGTACTCACACGCTTGTGCACACAAACATCCATACATATAAAATAACAGATAAACCTTAAAATATTTGTGGTATTTTCCATCCATTTGAAGAGCTAGTATATTAACTATTACAGCATTAAACACAGAAGCTAGAAGGAAGTTACTTATGTCATGTCTTACTTAACCCTCAAAGAAAATCCTGGAGGGAAAGCAACCTTTCTAGAATCATATATTTAGTGACAATTTCAGCCAGGTCTGAATCAAGCCAATTAATTTTAACTCCAGATAGTGCCCTAACCTTACTCAAGCCTTAAAAAAAAAAAAAAAACCACCAGGGCTGGGGATTTAGCTCAGTGGTAGAGCGCTTACCTAGGAAGCGCAAGGCCCTGGGTTCTGTCCCCAGATCCGGAAAAAAAAGAACAAAAAAAAAAACCACCTCAAGGGTGGAGTTAGCAGTAGAGAAAGCATGGACTTGCATGGGTGAGAACCTGGTGTCAATTCCAAGGAATGTTTCAGGTTACAAAAATAATGCTTCTTCATTATCAAAAAATCACCCAAAAAAGTACAAAAAAACCCTGTAACTGTCAATTTTTCTGCCTTATAAATATAAACATTGCTTATGTCTCAGGATTTTTCTTTACAAAATAGAATAGATTCAGGGATAGTTTTAATTTTTACCTTTTTAAACATAGTTCTGGGTACTGAACAAGCTAGGCAAGCATTCTATCTCCATCCTTTCTGTTAGGAGTTCCAGGGATTCAATAAACTGCCTAGACTCACTTCAAGCTTCAGATCTCCCTAATCGTCCCATGTAGCTAAAACTACAGTGAAGTGGAAACTTTAAGGGTTCTTGGGAAAGTCAGTTATGTTGGATGGTGTTTTACTGGGACAAACACGTGAAGGAGTGTTTTCCTGTAGTGGACACAGGCAAAAGACTAAAACAGACTCATGAAGAAACATTTCGCTGAAGCAGACACAGGAGAAAGGATGTTCTGCTAAAGCAAGCCTGTGAAAGGACACATGATAAGAGATTCTTTGCTAACAACACACATGTATTAGCGTGGATCCACATTCCACCTTGCCATGGGAACTTTGCTGGGCAGATGTAATGCACAGCGCTAGACTGCATTTACCCTGTACCCGCACTGGGTGTTGGGCTTCATGATATACCGCTCAGAGGGTAGGAGAATGCAGCTTTGGGTGAGGCCTCAGCCCGAGTGAAAAACCACCAGGATGAGGCTGAAACTGGGGTTCCCAAGCTCCCGGGCATCCACTGACCACTGTAAAACACATGGAGTCAGAAATGAAGGGGGTCCATGGGCCTGCAGGGAGGCCAAGACCAGGGGTTCCCAAACTCCTCAACATCCAGATGCCACCACTGGAGAGTGGTGAGCTGGAAGGGAGTTTAAGTGTTTAAGAGCTGGGCTGGAGACATGGCTCAGTGGTTAAGAGCACTGACTGCTCTTCCAGAGGACCTGAGTTCAATTCCCAGCAACCACATGGTGGCTCACAACCATCTGTAATGGTCTGCCCTCTTCTGGTGTATCTGAAGACAGCTAGTGTGTACTCAAATAAATAAAAATTTAAAAAAAAAATTTTTTTAAACCCATAAAAAAAAGTGTTTAAGGGCCATCATTAAAATTAGGCATTGAAAAAATTAGTTACATTACATTTAGATATTTTTTCTATTCATATGCATCCCCTAAATCTCACCATATATGTGATTCATTTAACGTTTTCTATGTTGCTTTCTCTTTCTTGCACTTTTATTTTCATTTGTGATTGTGTGTGTATGTATTGGTATGGGTGTATGAATACATGTACGTGCACATAATTTGTGTGCATATTCATATTCTTCCTTTTTCATATTTAATCATTACAAGTCTGTACATACAAATCTGACTTGTGATTTGGTTTCAGATGGACGTGTAGAACTGGAATAAACAGTCTTGCGTGTACCTGGTAAATTCCCTTCACCCAGCTCCCAGCGCAGCTCCATGACTTTGTTCTCAACTACTAACTACTTAGAGAATTTGTGTGCGTGCGTGCGTGTCTGTGTGTGTGTCTGTGTGTGTGTCTGTGTGTGTGTGACTGTGTGTGTGTGTGACTGTGTGTGTCTGTGTGTCTGTGAGTGTGTCTGTGTGTGTGAGTGTGTGTGTATCTGTGTGTGTGACTGTATGTGTGCGTGTGTGTGCGTGTGTGTGTCTGGGTGTGTCTGGGTGTGTCTGTGTTTGTTACTGTGTGTAGTTGTATTTTCATTTTTTAACATGACATATGTTAAACATGAGCTTTCCTTCCTATTAGTCTTTATGAATCAACTTTATAATGACTACATTTGTTTATATAAAAAGCTATAATATTTTTGTTGGAACGTTTGGCTTGCCAAATATCCATCATTAAATATATAATTACCTTGAGTATTTTCGTTAAATCTTTCTGTATTTTCCATGTAACTTTATTAAGACAGAATTGTAGGATTGCAGTGAAATGGTGCAGCAAGTAAAGATGGCTATCCTGTAAGCATGAGGCTTAAATTCACACATGAAGGGAGAAAGAATTGATTCCACGAATGGTCCACTGACCTACACATGGCACACATACGCACATGTATCATGCACACACAGATGATGATGATGATGATGATGACATGACAACGATGATGAAGACAAAGAAGAGGAAGATGACGACGATAATGATGAGAAAGTCTAACCACTGGGTCAAAAGTAATGTTTCAAGGTTCTTGATACATATTTCTCAATTGCCTTACAGAAAAAACTATTCTATTTAACAAGCCAGTATAAATTCTACTACTATATTATTTTTGTCTTTTGTTTATTTTGGTTTGGTTTTGGAGACAAGGTCTAACACTCTAGATTGGGCTGTTCTGGAACTCGCTACATAGAATAGATTGACATGGAACTCCCAGAGATCTGCTTGGCCCTGCCTCTGCCTCCATAATACCGGCATTAAAGGCGTGCACCATCAAATACAGCTTACCTTTGTCTTTTAAAGAGTTACTTTTACAAAGTACTAGATGTTACAATATTAGCACTCAACTTTGAATTTGCTTAGATCAGAAAATATCCCAAAATTTAAATTATCAAGTTGTGACTTCTTATGTATTGGTTAAGTTAATTCTAAAACAGAAGCTAATCAAGTAAGGTGACCCTATGTTGCTATAAAATTATAAAAAATTCTGTCTTTTACCCCGCTAATGCACCATAGTGCCCCAAGATATCTGGTAGATATCTTTATCTCAGTCAGCAAAGCATCTCACCCGCTCTGCCCCATCCCATATCACACTGCCGAAAGCTTCTCTCTGAGTCTGGCAACATCTCTCTACCTATCTAGTTCCCGAGGCAGGCTGCCCCCATGCCAGAAATATACATCCCAATTCCATGGCCACTTAGTGTCTCCAGCTACCACATACTCTCTTAAACTTAAATCACCACATGAAAGAACACACAGCACAATAACCTCTGATCCAATTGATAAGTATAATTGCCCACCTAAACATACAAAGCCCTCTACACATCCATCCCTTAAGAATATTCATAACAACCTGTAAATGTGCAGAGAGGAATCTTAACATCCACCTCCATTCTATCTTGTACCTGCCTACATCTGCGTGATGACTTCATCCTACATTTCACTCTCTTTGTCTGATTAAAAAAAAAACTTTTCTCAAATATAAGCTGAGCACAACTATTATCATTTTGTAATTACAAGCATAAAATATAACCAACACCCAGTCTAACACTTTAACAGTTAAACAGAACATTCAGTTATCCATTCCAGCTTAAGAAAGGCTTAAAATCTATATCCTGACTAGCTTGTATACTATCTGATAACTATCTAATAAAATATGTATTTTTAGAGTTAAACATATATGAGACTATAATCAGTCTTCAACCCTGTCAGAAATCTAAGAATGACCAATTATCTGTAAACATAGGAAGCCTAACATAGCTTCCAGAACTGAGAGGTTGTAGAGACAAATCTCCACTAGCACAGTCCTCTGTTAGCAACATGTGAGCACAAGTCTTCAGTCTTCTGGTCCAAAGTCAACTGACAGACTCTTGAAATGTAGAAACCTTGAAGGGCTGATGATTCTGGCTCAGCAGAGATTATCAGTCAACAACTATTCTGTATAAAGTGTCCCTTTTTGGTCAGCACAGGTGAATTGGACAATTTCTGCCCAATGGCTGTGTAGCCACAAAGTATTACCTCCTAGAGGCAGAGATGTTCAATTTCTTAGTTAAATCCACCAAAGGTTTCTGGAATGGTGGAAACCTGCCTCTGGAACTAGATGGGTGGAGAGATTGCTGCCAGGCTCAGAGAGAAACCTTCAGCAGTGTGATATGGGATGGGGCAGAGCAGGTGAGATGCTTTGCTGACTGAGATGAAGGTATCTACCAGATGTCTTGGGGCACTATGGTGCCAGATCTAGTGTGGGGTAAAAGACAGAATTTTTTTTATAATTTTACAGCAAAAGATGGCGAACCAATGTGATGGGAGAGAATCCACTAGTAATCCTACGAGTTGAGAGAAAGTTTTGTTTTCTAAATAAGAGGAGACCAGTGCCAAGTAGAGTCATGTGATGCGGGAACTTTAAACAAACAGAACCAGCCTGGGCTGGCAAGCTGTAGGTCCCCTACTGTGTGATAAGTAGTGACAGTTGAGAGAGTTAGAGACTAAAAGCTGCTTTTTAAAGAAAAGTCTTTCAGGATACTCATACTCCTTCTAACGTGGGCTCCATGGGAATTTTGGGTTGAAATTCTAGTTATACAAGCTACTTCTTAATGACAGGTATTATTAGAAGGTGATTAAGTTTGGTTTTAAGAAGAGAGTACAGAGATTACCTGAATCACGTGGGAATTTTCATCCACGATTCAGAACTTAGAAAGAGACAATTAGTCACTGACTCCATGTAGAGAATTGTGACATTTACAAGTTATTAAGGTGAAATAAAAATCTGAGGCTCCAGGTAAAGCTTAAAAGATCGATATATTTTGGGTACTGAGGTTAAATAAAAACCTGAGGCTCCAGGTAGAGAGCTTGACAGATTGATATATTTTGGACTAAAGTCCTGGTTTGATAGGTTGCTTGTTGATATTGTAATTGATAGAAGGTGTTTAGCTTGTTTTATGAATTACCCCGCTAAAGGCTTTATGGCTCGTTGATGCCGGCTAGCAAGAGTTTGTGGTTATTTTTGATATTTACCACAACAGGAAGCTCAGATTCTCTTAACGTGGGTTCCACAGGAATTTTGGGTTAATTTCCTGATATCGCAGATTAGAAAAGCCTATCAGGCTCACTGTTTGGATTACTTCCTCCCTTAAAATTGTTTAATCTTCACAATGGGTGTGACTCTGAGTTTTATGGTTATAGTATATTATTACTCTGGGAGAGAGTATAAGACACAAGTTTTTCTGGTTACAGGCTAAGGAGCACAGTATTTTTGGAGAAAGGTTTTGTTTTTGTGTTTTTAAAAACTGTGATTGGGCTCTGGAAACCTCACAGAGTCATACTGATCAGATTTGAGAGAGGGAGACTGCCTGAAAAACTAGATTCAAGAGAATCAAACGAAAAGATATCTATATTCTAAACTTTTGTCTTGAGAATTATATTTTACAGAATGTACCTACTTGGATTCCTGGTTTCAAGGACTTTCAACTGGGTCCAGTCCAGACACACATCCGGCTACAACATTTGCTTCATTCTTCCTACCCACTACTCCCAAGGATGTCTCAACGCTCACGTTCAGCTTGAAGAAGTTATAGAAGAGTCATCACCCCAATTCCCTGGACTTTTGGGGGGCTGAAAGTGGTTATTCTAAGCTTGTTTTTATGAGGAATTTAGAAATGGTTGTAATTTAACAGGGAGGAATTAGCTAGATTGAGTTGTACAGCCATTTGGTAACTAAGCTAAAATCATATCTTTGCTTTGCTATAGAATTTATTTGTTAAAAAAGTTTAAAAGTACAAGGTTTAGAGCCAGTCTTTCTATTGATGCCATTATAAACTTCTGAGTTAACTAGACATGTGAGTTAAGGGCCAAATAGCATATTCATGGCTCTAAGTTTATTAGAATACTTTCAGGATAATAATGTATTAACGAACAACAGCCCAGATTACTTTATATAGACAGATGTTTTTCAAAAGCATCAGAAATCCACAAAATATGAGGTGAAAAGTTATTTATCTTGTGTTAAGACATATCTGCTCCTAACAGTTCGCCTTTGGGGGATTTAACAAAAAAAATGAGGTGAGGTAATACTAGGCAGCCACAGGACAGAAACTGCCCATTTCACCTACAGACTATACTGTCCAAAAAGGGACACTTTATACAGAATAGTTGTTGACTGATAATCTCTGCTGAGCCAGAATCATCAGCACTTCGAGGTTTCTACATTTCAAGAGTCTGTCAGTTGACTTTGGGCCAGAAGACTGAAGACTTGTGCTCACATGTTGCTAACAGAGGACTGTGCTAGTGGAGATTTGTCTCTACAACCTCTCAGTTCTGGAAGTTGTGTTAGGCTTCCTATGTTTATAGATAATTGGTCATCCTCAGATTTCTGACGGGGTTGAAGACTGATTATAGTCTCATATATGTTTAACTCTAAAAATACATATTTTATTAGATAGTTATCAGATAGTATACAAGTTAGCCAGGAAATAACAGATTTTAAGCCTTTCTTAAGCTGGAATGGATAACTAAATGTTCTGTTTAACTGATAAAGTGTTAGACTGGGTGTTAGTTTTATTTTATATGTTCAATTACAAAATGATAATGACAATAGTTGTGCTCAGCTTATATTTGAGAAAAGTTTTTTTTTTTCTTTTTTTAGTTAGACAAAAAGGGTGAAATGTAGGATGATGTCATCATGCAGGTGTGGGCAGGTACAAGATAGAATGAGGCCTGTCATTGGACAAGATGGAAGGATGGGCAGGAGAAAAGTTTCAGAGAGGAGGAGACCGGAAGGAAGAGAAAGCTATCGAGAGAGCATGGAGGCTGATGTTAAGATTCCTCTCTGGGGTTGGCGATTTAGCTCAGTGGTAGAGCGCTTGCCCAGGAAGCGCAAGGCCCTGGGTTCGGTCCCCAGCTCCGAAAAAAAGAACCAAAAAAAAAAAAAGGATTCCTCTCTGCACATTTGCAGATTGTTATGAATATTCTTAAAGGATGGATGTGTAGAGGACTTTGTATGTTTAGGTGGGCAATTATACCTAATCAATTGGATCAGAGGTTATTGTGTTGTGTGTTCTTTCATGTGATTTAAGTTTAAGAGAGTATGTGGTAGTTGGAGACACTAAGTGGCCATGGAATTGGGATGTATATTTCTGGCATGGTGGCAACCTGCCTCGGGAACTAGATAGGTAGAGGAGATTGCTGCCAGGCGCAGAGAGAAGCTTTTGGCAGTGTGATACGGGATGGGGCAGAGCGGGTGAGATGCTTTGCTGACTGAGATGATGATATCTACCAGATATCTTGGGGCAAACACTCTACTTTGAAGAAGCACCACTAAATAACTCCAAAGATGACAGTGACAAGATAACAACGCTGTCCAAGGTTTAGACTTCTTTTCTCAGCAGTCTATTCCTCTGTGAAATGTCTGCAGCAACCTGGACTATTAAGTACAACTCTGCAGCTGCTGTGACCCCAGCCTGTGAGGGCAGGAGGACTACTGGAGCCACAAGCATAGATACAGGTTCAGTAAGACCCCTTCTCTCAAGGAAACCAGGCAGATAATGATATAGAAATCTGTTGCCATGATAAACAATGAACACAATGACCAAAAGGTTCATTTCACTTCCGGGTCACAGTGCCTCATTGAGAGACACAGGGCAAACAACTTAAGACAGAAACAGTAGAGTAGTAGCTTACTCCCACACTCACAAGCCAGCTGCCTTTCTGATGTGGCCGGGGACCATGACAATGGGCTATGCCCTCCACACCGATTAGAAATCAAACAAATTCCCCAAAGATATACCCACAGGCCATGGAATCAATTCTTCAACGGAGGGCCCCTTTTCCAGGTGTCAAGTTGGCAGTCAAGATTAGTCGTCATAGGGGCTGGGGATTTAGCTCAGTGGTAGAGCGCTTACCTAGGAAGCGCAAGGCCCTGGGTTCGGTCCCCAGCTCCGAAAAAAAAGAACCAAAAAAAAAAAAAAAAGATTAGTCATCATAGAAGCCTACACAAATACACAAGAATGTTTTAATGAAAACACAGAAAACAACATCTAATTTGCTTTTAATTAATATTTAAGTAAAAGTACTTTCAAATGACAACTTTAACTGAAATCTACCTAATGATCATACTAAAAGGTATCAACAATAGTTGAATTATATTTATAATCAAATTATTATCAAATAAACAAGGCAGTAAATAAAGGTTAAAAAATGACAGCATATATATATGTGTGTGTGTGTGTATATATATATATATATACATATATATATGTATATATATATATATATTTACCAAAATGAGCCTCTATGACAGGGTCTCAACTTTGAATTCTCACCATCAAGTAATAAGAAATGTCAGTTCTAAACTAGTGTTCATTTTATATCCACAGTACAATCACCTTGAAATACCTTTATTGTCACAATAATTGATTTCTTTTCAGTGTGATGGTTTTCCTCTGGAAGAGAGAGACACACAGAGAGAGAGAGAGAGAGAGAGAGAGAGAGACAGACAGACAGACAGACAGACAGACACAGACACAGAGAAAGACAGAGAGACAGAGAGATAGAGAGATCCTGGCAATAGAAGGATAAAAAAAATTCCACTGAGATCTATTGTCAAAAGAGTGTTTTAGAAGGCTCACTAGCTCAAATCAGCCTGGGTTTCACATTAAGGGTGTTGTTGTTGTTGTTGTTGTTGTTGTTGTTGTTGTTGTTGTTTTGGGGGGTGTTTGTTTGTTTGTGTGGTTTTTTGAAAACAGGGTTTCTCTTGGTAGCCCTAGCTGCCCTGGAATTCACTCTGTAAACCAGGCTGGTCTCGAACTCAAGAGATTCACCTGCCTCTGCCTCCTGGGTGCTGGGATTAAAAGTGTACGCTACCACCACCTAACCAGCAAGGCTCTTTTTTTGTTACTATTTTTTGGGTTTTTGGTTTGTTGGTTTGTTAGCCTTTGTTTGTTTTTGAATGATATATCTTAGGAGGCAACAATAATTAGCTAACTGACTCTTAACTAATTCCAACAGTATCATGGTTGAGATACAAAATGAGCTCCTCTGTTGGATGCTTGATTGCCAGCTGATAGACTTTTGGGAAGTGACTAGATCCTAACGAATCTAGTAATAGGTCAAGACATCTATGGATTCATGTGACATTATTGAGAGATAGTGAAGATTAGGGCCTGGTAAAAAGAAACTGGTCAGTGGAGACATCCTTGGGACTTTACCTTGCTCTGGCCGTTCCTGTATTCTCTCTGCTTCTTACCGTTTTTGTCTGCCTCGGTTTAAGCTAATCTATCAAACCTCCCCATCGTAATGGACTGAACCCTGTGAAACTGTGAGCGAAAATAAATCTTTCCTTCTTAAGTTGCTTCTGTCAGGTTATTTGGCTACTACAATAAGAAAAGTGAGAAGAAAAAAAAAAAGAAAAGAAAAGTGAGACAGATGATGCATTTTCTAACTAAACTGATATCACAATAGGCCCAGTACTAGTAAACATACTCTTTCCACTGGATAATTGAACTGTCAACCTCTTTCCTTGACATAAGGCCCACTAAATTGAGAAAACTACTGATCTGCATAACAAATTGGGAATTTCTCCCCAGTACAACACCAGTCTGCAGTTTCAGTTACTCAGTGTCTGGGAGGAGTTCAGAGCAAGCTTAGGCAATACAGAGAGAAGAAGAAATATGAAATAGGACAGGTAGGAAAGAGACAAAAAGAAGAGATGGCAGAAAAGGAAAGAAATCAACTCTTTCTGTTAACTAAATGAACACTGTATAAAGTAAGTCAAATACCACAGGAGTGTCATGGGAACAAGCCAATAGCTTATCAAACTACGAACTACAAAGGTAGAACCAACTTTTCAAATACAGGTGTCTAATAATAGATCGATTATATTTGCAACAATCATCATATCAACACACTGAAATAAAAATATATATTATAAAACAGTATGGCTGATTTTGAGCACATATTGGTATCATCAGTATGTGTAAAAGAACTCCAGTCTTAGTTAAACAGGAAGAGCCTTCCACAGTGGCAATCCCATCCCTAGTGAGCACTTTCCAGGCCCTTTCTAGTCAAGCTGTAAACACAACCAAGGAGTATCACTTAAGGAATTCCCAGAATTCCTACACATGCATCTCAGTAAAATTATTCTGGCTTCCAAGCAGAAAGTAGGCAGGGGGAGTCCCAGCTTCTGAAATGAAGAAACTAGGGCAAAGAGGGTCAGCTGAGCCAATTCGAAATCCAACAAAAGGACTTAGGAGTACAGTCAGGTTGAGGTTTGGACAGAGGACAATCCAAAGCTGCTATAGTCATTGGAGGAGACAGAACACTTACCAGTGGGGCTGGAGAGAGGCTCACACTCAGTGACTAAAAGAACCCACTGCTCTTCCAGAGGACCCAGCTTTAATTCTCAAGCATCCACATGGCTCTTCACAACAGTCTTTAACCCCAGTTCTAAGGAATGCAACACCCTTCTCTGACCTCCAGGCACACATGTGGTACACGGACATACATGTAGACAAACACTCATACACATATTTTTTTATTTTAATTTAAAAAAAATACAAGTAAGGCAGTAGCAGTAGAAATGATGAGAAGCTGACAAGTTGATAATGGTTTAAAAGGAGTAAATATTGAACTAAAAATAGTAAATATAGAACTATAAATAAAATAAGACCGGTGTGCTCTGGAGGACTGGACTCCTCCTATAATAACGACATACACCACTATAGACAGAATTGCATTGCTCACTTTTGCATGCTGTGACCAAATACCTGATAGAAACAACTCCAAGGAGGAAGGATTTGTTTTGGTTCATGACTGAAGGAGCTATGATAAGATGAAGTGAGGAGAATGATACAGGAGCTACAATGTAATGACAGACTGCTAAGAATTACTTACATGGCAGCCTGTGATAGCTGATCTGGTAACCAAACGACCATGAAACTGATGATGAACACATAGCATACTGTATCTCCTCCTATCACTACAAAAAGGGTGAGCACCATACAGCAAGCTGTACTGAGAAGGGAAGAGATCCGTTTTCTCTTAACTTTTATCACAGTGTATTGTTGTAAATGTTCTGTTTATTTTTACTGTTATTAATGTCTCACTAAATCTAACTTATAAATTAAACTTTCTTATAGGTATGTAAGTCTTGGGGAAGGGGCATATAGGTACAGCTCAACGTCTCAAGCTCAAACGTCCTAAAATGTATCTCCCTTACACAAAGACAAAGAGCAAACCGCATTGCTACCAACAAGCAAATTCACCAAATGCAAGTAAGACATTCGAAGAATCTACTCTGCCCAACTCTTGTCTAGAAAGTTTTATCTGAATCCTACCTGTTTTACTCAGTTTCCTGTTGCAGTGTTGACACAGTATTAAAGATGCCTGTGTAGCAAATGCCGTCATTCGACTCTTTAGGTAAAAACATATCTGATCTGTGAACATGAATGAAACTCAGCCCACATTATAGTTATGTAAACAAACTGCCAAGAAGCACATGTAACGTTTTATCTGTTCACGTTTAGTTCCACATGTAATTACATTATATATGAGAAGGTGCATTCTATATCGGCAATTAAGAGTAAGTATTCTCACAAAGTGTCAAAAAGCTGACTCTTCTTCAGGTCCAATTTCTGAATCAACCAGGCACTTCACCTTTAAAACTCAGCACTTGGCCACCAGATGGGGAGGGGAGGGGAGTCACTTGTGTAGCTCCTGTGTACAGAAGTCTCTAATTACTACCACCCACCCCCGTTCACTTGGTTGTTTTTTTTTAAGTTCCCCAGAGTTCTTACAGCAGTCACACATTTCAACTTCCCAAGCCTGTCTGATTTCACAGAGCTCTAGAGCACAGCTCAGAAGCACACATTCCCCTTCCTCGGGCTCTGCATGTCTTCCTCCTACCTATACTCGCCGTTCACCAAAGAAAACGTGAAAATGCCAGGAAGGGCTGAGCGTAGGTAATGGACACGGGTTACGAAAGAGGCTGTAACATGTGCTGGCTAGTTTATGTCAACTTGACACAAGCTAGAGTCATCTGAGAGAAAAGAACCTCGATTGAAAAATTTCTCCACAGGGTCAGACTCAACGCAAGCCTAAGCCATTTCCTTAATTAGTGACTGATAAGGGACACTATGGCCTGCTGTGGGTGGTTCCACCCCTGGGCTGGTGGTCAGGGGTTCTTTAAGAAAGCAGGCTCAGAAAGCCATGAAAACCAAGCAACTTAAATAGCACTCCCCCCATGGCTTCTGCATCAGTTCCTGCCTTTAGGTTCCCAGCAGGTTTGAGTTCCTACTTTGATTTCCCTCAACGAAACTGTGAATTATATGTAAGCCAAATAAACCCTTTCCTCCCCAAGTTGCTTTTGATCATGGTGTTTCATCACAGCATTAGTAACCCTAAGACGTAACACCAACTGTTTTTCTAGTTCTAATTCTGTCGTGGCTTTTTCATTTTTGGTGGTGGATAAAATACATTCAATAGTGAAAATGTAAAAGTCAATACGCAATTCCATAGCTTCAGAATGGCTATCCTAACTGCAGAGAAATTTATTGATGTATATACGTCGGGTCTGGTTAATTTGTGTGTATGTGATGATTATCCACAAGGGTTTTTTTTATTATTTAAAAGTATTTAATTACTTTTTATTTTAAATTTTTATAACAAAAGTTATAAGTATTTAATTATGAATATAAATTACAAACATTTTACTTTACTTACCTGATGAATTAACATGAAATGGAAGGGAAGGCAGGCTATTGAGAGAAATGTCTTCAGATTGAAAAAAAAATCAAACAAAGGTTATTGCCTTTAAATGTCATATTAAGATGATTCACTCTTCCAGATGGACCCAGTCACTATTCCCGGTTCATATTTCTGAAACAAACTAATTCGCATACACCATGACTACAGAACTGGTCATAATGGTATACAAAACAGCTGATTACTTACAAATGAGAAAATCAAGTGTCAGTGCAATTAAATATACATTTGAACTAAGCGTCTGATTACTGCACCCGTACATTGATTGATGCTAAAAGTGAGTACTGATTTTAAATGTGTGTGTAATCTGTGAACCAAGAAAATATTTCTACTTCACTCAAACTTATCAATCCATCAGAAGTTTAGAGATACTGATTACATTCCCTGTACGTAATGGACTAACGCCAACACACCTGACAGCTGGCTGAAGGACACGTACAGTGCAATGTAAAGGCATACACAATGAATATACTTCTGCCTATCCGGATGGTGATTCCCAAGATGAGCTGTGACCGTTGTAGAGAAAAATAAAAATAGAGAACTTAACAGTAAGAGTTAGCAAACTGGCCACCACAAAGCTGTAATAATTGGAACTATGTGGTTTTGCAAACGGACAAAATCTGGCCAATGGAACACAATAAAGCAGAGTTGACAAGCATCCCACAAATTTGTGGTTACCTGATTTACAACAAAAAAAGATCATCTTTCTAACACTCAGACATCCATCTGGGGAAAATGCCCCCTACGTGTCACCTCACACCCTGCAGTAAAAAGCAACTACAGAAAGATGCAGGCAAAACTCAAAGGTAAAGCAGTCAATTGTACCAGAGAGAATATACAGGGTCATTTCTGTGCCAGCGGAGTGGCCAAATAGTAAGTGTGCAAGAAGTAATACAGAGGAAGGAAACCATGACCAACCACGCTACATACATACTGGGTCTACTCTTCAAAGGATATTTACGGTAGGCTGAGGACGGACCTCGTTTGGCACAGTGGTTGCTTATCAAGCAAGAAGCCCTGGGTTCTCGGGGTACTACATAAACCAAGTATTACAGTAGCTTATTGTCTGTAATCCCAGCACTAGGGAGCTAGCTGAGGGAAGAAAATCAAAGCTAAATGTCATTCTGTGAGACACAGCAAGCTCGAATCCTGCCTGAAATACATGAAATCAAACCCTATCTGATCAAAAAATAATAATAAATATATAAACAAATAAAGAAATAGAAAACATTTAAAATAGTGAAAGAGTAAGAAAAGATATGTCACAATATAACATAAATAGCTGACAAAAATTATAACCTGCTGTATTTAAAAAAAAAAAAAAAGCAGGAGCTGGAGAGATGGCTCAATGGTTAAGAGCACTGACTGCTCTTCCAGAGGTCCTGAGTTCAATTCCCAGCAACCACATGGTGGCTCACAGTCATCTGTAATGAGATCCAATGCCTTCTTCTGGTGTGTCTGAAGGGAGAGACAGTGCACTTGCATACATAAAATAAATAAATAAATCTTAAAAAAAAAAAAAGGCTACCCCAACAATTAGAAAAGCAAACCAACAGAAAAGTAAGACATGTACAGACATCTCACAAGACTAGAATGGCGTTAAGAACAGGTGCTAGTAAGAACCAGAGGTAAGAACTGTTTGTGTTGCTGACACCCTCTCATCTTGCTAGTCTACTCTGAAGTATACACACAATACAATATATTAACCAACATACAATTACCAAAACACATGTACCAGAATATTCTTAGCCACAACATTCACAATAATTAAGACAGGAAACAACCAGAATGCCCACCAACAGGGTATCTTCACATAATGGGATGCTATACACCAATAAGGATAGTGTATAATTACATATAATAATACCGACGCCAAACAAAAGGAGCCAGAGGTACAAAATGTAGGCTCTATACAGCTCCAGTATACAGAGTCTGAAACAGGCAAGAACTAATTCCCACTGTTGAGAGTTGAGAACCTGAAACCCACCGAGGCAACAAGGTGATTACAGCAACCGTGAGTGGATCCTAATTGCACGTACATGTTCAGGCTGCAGCTGTGGAGCAATGCACTCATCATGGTGAACTTGGAACCCGTTAACGTATAGAAAAAAACAACACTGGACATGTGCCATCAAGAGGATGAGGACCGAAAGCTCCTGTCTGTGACAAGTCCAGACTGACCCTGATTGTGCTGTAATTACCAATACTCCCGGCAGTGCTATAGTTTCTACAGGTTATGGTGAGTAGATGAAACCAGACACTTAAAAAATGATAGTGGGAAATACCACGGCCTATTTCTAAACACCTCTTGCATTTCTCAAGTCTCCTGCAAGTAGCCAGTTTCCACCTGGCTGGACGTCAAGCCTGTTCAATCAAGTCTAAAAGAAGCAGTTCCAAAATTCCAGGATAAAAATCTCTTGCAAATTAAAATCAGAAGTCTCCAAGTTTCCTGAAACATGTCATCGGGACATAGAAACTCTTTTATACATTAGGGACAATGGTTAAAGACACATAAAAGGAAATCTAAATTACAATGGCTTCCACAAAGTAAAGGCAGGAAAGATGGCTCAGATGTGTGGGAAATAAAGTCCTCTCTCTGTAATAGCCAGCTCAACACTAGTGAAAATGAAAACATTTTTTAATACACTATTCTGCAGAATTGGGTGCCAGGATAGAGAGAAGGCAAAAATGGCTGGTGTGCTGACTGGTGTAAGACAATAGTTTTTAAGTCCCTGATCACAGAAACCCCTGCTCTCTTTTCCCATAGGCCAAGACTTTTATGGAGATTCATAATCTAGCATAGGCTCTTCTCTAATTCCTCACCTCATTGTGACACAGAGCTTGAGACTGTTCCTTTCCTGATGGAGAGCAGTCACATGGTACACTGCCTGCAGCTTTCCAGCTTTCAGAGTTTTGAGACAAGCAGGCACAGCCCCCAGCGAGGGGAAAGACTACCCTAGAGCCTCATGCTTATCTCTAACTTTGTTGAACCCTAGGCATACCTCATAGTGAAAATGGATTGGAACAATGTACTTCTTATAAAAGGTCAGGGAGCTTACTTTCTGTCTTAGTCAGAGTTTCTAGTCCTGCACAAACATCATGACCAAGGAGCAAGCTGGGAGGAAAGGATTCATTCAGCTTACACTTCCATGTTGCTGTTCATCATCACAAGAAGTCAGGACAGGAACTCAAGCAGGTCAGGAAGCAGGAGCTGATGCAGAGGCCATGGAGGGATGCTGCTTACTGGCTTGCTTCCCCTGCCTTGCTCAGCTTGCATCCCGCTGCTGTCCTTCCCCCGACCCCCAACTCAACCCCACACCCCCACTGCTTGCTTTCTTACAGAACTCAGGACTACGAGCCAAAGGGATGACACCACCCACAATGGGCCCTCCAATCCCTTGATCACTAATTGAGAAAACACCTTCCAAGCTGAGAATTTTTATCTTCCAAACCCATGTGAAGGTAAAATGAGAATCCATGCAACCAGGTTGTCCTCTGCCCTCCACACATGAACAGTGGCACACATGCTCACAGTCATACACAACACGAGCAAATCTACACACTAATTGTAAAAAAAAAAAAAAAAAAAACTACTTTTATAAAGGTTTATTCTTCCCATAAAATGTAAGTTTGGAAGGAGGCACTTGCTGGCACTTGGCCTTGTAGTTCAAGGTTACTATTTAAGACGGGGACAGTGCTCCTCAGACACAAAGCCATCAAGCAAATGTTCAACCTTATGCTCAGCTCCTACACCAGGGGAAAAAAAAAACAAACAAACAAACATACACATTCATTTCCTAGCCTGTATAAAGGCTAATTCTTCGGCCTTTCCTGACATTTCCAGAACACCATGTCACCATGTACTATATCTAGGCAGAAGGAACAAGAAATTGGCTTGAGGGAGTTGGGTGTGGCAGTCCATACCTGTAATCCCAGTCAGTACTCAGAGGGGCAGAAAGAAAAACAAAACTGTGGCTTCATCCACGATTTCTACTTCTGTCTCACTGACCCAGGTTTGAGACTGCCACATGGCGATCCCAGCTGGGGAAAAAAAAAAAGCTAACAAATCATGGAGTGACAAAGGGGTAGGTGTTGGGGTAAGAAAGGCTCACGGGATGACTGCCACTGCTGAGATGTGTGCCGAATGTGTTTGCCAACTGAGCATATTTCTCTAACAACTGACAAGTCATGACTCACAGCCCCACAAGTTTTCTGTGGTATAATTCTCCAACCATTTTTTTCCCCAAAGCTCTGGTTTTTTTTTTTTTTTTAATACACTATTTCTCATGAGGGGAACTGTAACAGCACCAGCCCCATAACTAAATGGCTGGGCAGGGGGACTTGGTGTCCAGAGTGTCTGATTTCAGGTCATTTAACCAAATAACTATACCAAAGAGTTGAGTGCGTTTTCTACAGTATTTCTTAATGCAGTAAGTCAATGGTGGATCAAAACACAATGTGACTAAGAGCTGGGGACATGACTCAGCAGTTAAGAACACCAGCTGATCTTCCAGAGGACCTGGGTACAATTCCTAGCACCCATAGGCTGGGTCGCAGTCATCTATAACTAGAGTTCCAGGAGTGCCAATGTGCCCTCTTCTGATACCCAAGGGTAGCAAGCATACACGTGATACACAGACATATATGCAGGCAAAATAGTCATTCAATCAATCAATCAATTAATCAATCAATAGTAAGGGTGGGCTGTGGGGCCTAGAAAGACGGCTCAAGAATTAAGAGCACTTGCAGAGGATCCAAGTTTTCTCCCTGTACTCACGTAGTGGCTCACAGACATCTGCAAGTCCAATTCCAGAAGAGCTGGCAACTTTTCTGTCCTCGACAGGCACCAGTCACACACACAGTTCACATCCATAGACACAAGCAAAACATTCATACGAACAGAATAAATCTGGGGGAAAACATAAATTCTTAAGTAGGGAGAAGAATATTAATTTTGTGATATATCAAGATAAACACTAAGTTTTCAATCTGAGCTTTTCTGACCCAAGATTACCCTTACCCATATTAATTTATCATCGTCCAGTTCATAAAACTAAATATGGCTGTCCCTCAATACACAGAAGGGAATGGTTCCCATGATTCCAAAATATATGTGTGCACAAATCCTTATACAAAATGGATAATATTTTGCTTGACTTTTTAGACACTTAAATCTTCTGTAGACTATTTCAGATGTCCCAGTATTATATAAATAATAATATAACAACTAACAATAATAAATAAATAATATAATAATAATAACACTTATACATGCCTTTATTCCCAGCACTCAAGAAGCAGAGACAAGAGGATCTCTGAGTTCAAGGCTAGCCTGGTCTACATAGTCAGGGTTACAGAGAGACCCTGTCTTAAAAGGTAAGATAAAATAAACTATGTAAATAGTTGTTAGATTATATCGTTTAGGGAATGTCGACAAGAAAAAGTCTGGACTTGTTCAGCACAAAAGCTTTTTTTTTTTCTTTCAAAAAGGTGACATCCACAGTTGGTTCAGCCAATGGATGCTGCCATGCAGTACTGTGGTACAGAGTGCTATCATGTGGCACTGTCTCCTGACATGCAGATATCAAAACACAACATAGGAATAACTCTACAATCAGCCAGTGCTCCCTAAACACTTCGGTACTCTTCTGGATTTTCCCCTTACATAACCCGTCCGTTTTAATTAAGTAGATTAACTCAAAATTACTATTTTTGTGTACAATGGTAATTTAACATGCTTCGTGTTCATTTTCCTTTCAATCCTGAGCTTTGTACATGCTGGGCAAGCATCCGACCACTGAATCATACCAGGGAGTATTCAAAGGGTTGGGGTGGAGCTTTCTCACACAGAATTTGCCAAGCCATAGACTCATCCCCAGACTCGAGGTAGGGGAGAGTTGAATACTCAACTCATTTGATATAATTCAGTCATTTTATGGCATTCTGTCGCATGTATTCTCTGTTCTGTACTATAGTTTACTTGTTGCCTCTTAAACAGCTATCACACTAAAACACTAACATGCATATCATGGGGCTAATTTTAATTTGAACAAACCAAATATAATGTTCAAGCAAAGATATACAAGTTACCCCAAATATGTTGAGTTTAGTTTTTTTGTTTTGTTTTGTATTAATCTACAGCCACTTAAGGATGGTACCTTCTACCAGACAATAAAACCATGTGATGCCTGAAGATCCGGCCCCTAAGTTCAGCTTCTCGTCCATCGCCTTTAGACTGTGTTAAGGGCTGCTGTCTACAGCAGTGTGGACCTTATACCCTTGTTCATCCTCCTCAACCCCTACCTCTAGCACCTCTGATGCCTGGGGACCACCCTGTCTCAGGCCTTTAAAAGAGGCATAGAGAATGTTAAGAGTTCATTTTGTAACAGCTAATCAATCATTAATTGAAGATAAATTGCCAAATGATCTTTCATGAATATGATGGCTAGGATTCTCTAAATATAAACTAGTTTTAACGTTTATGTTAAACTTTTGATTGAGATATATATTTCAATAATCTATTTCAAAACACTGGAATGTTAACCACTCTCTTACCATATCTACCATACTAACTTTTCCCTCCTTCTCCCTATCATGCCCCCTTCTAAGACAAAGCTAATGATGGCAGGATCCATTCCAAGACTCCAGCTATGCAATATGCTACTATAGATTTCTGCACTATAACCTAACCTCTACATCAAGGCCTGGTACCTACTATTAGTTATAAAGAAAACTACCAGGCTGGAGAGATGGCTCAGAGGTTAAGAGCACTGACTGCTCATCCAGAGGTCCTGAGTTCAATTCTCAGCAACCACATGGTGGCTCACAACCATCTGTCATGGGATCTAATGTCCTCTTCTGGTGTGTCTGAAGACAGCTAGAGTGTGCCCATGTAAAATAAATAAATAAATCTTAAAAAAAAAATAAAAGGGGCTGGGGATTTAGCTCAGTGGTAGAGCGCTTACCTAGGAAGCGCAAGGCCCTGGGTTCGGTCCCCAGCTCCAAAAAAAAAAATAAAGAAAAAAATAAAGAAAACTACCTAAATGCATGTAAAAATACATGTACAGATGCATCATTGATGGGGGAGAAACTGCACCAAAAAGCACACAGTATTTGTGATAAATGAGGGCTTTAATTTCAAATACAAGCATCTCTTTTTATTAATCATGGGAAAGACAGCTATAAGAAGATATAAATCAAAACAACGTCTTGTCCAACATCTTCCCTAAACTGTTTCCAAGGACAACAGAAAATTACAGGCTTTAATTACAGGCTTCTAATATTGCCCCAAACTTGATCACTAGTGATGTATAGTATATCCAAATATATAACTAAGACGACCAAGAGCAGTGTTACCAAAGGCTGAGCTGCCCTGTCACTTGCAGATCCCTATTTGATATGGTATCCGCAAAAAGACATGTTATTTTATTTACCCTATCCTTGCATAGGGAAATTTTTACTAATCACCTTGGAAGAAAAAAGGGAGAACAGAGTAAGTACTGAAACTGCCATCAGCAATTCGCTCACCTGACAAATATTTATAGGTCTTAGCCTCAGAATAATGCCCAATGTTTAAACAATGTAATAAAAATGCCAAGGAATTAGTGTGACCCAGATTCAGGGCTTCTGGAGGGCTGGAACTGGAAGGCAGCTTTAAAGTGGAGCATACCAAGAACCGCTGTGGAAGAAGCCACAGGCATGCACCATCCTTCTGAGCATATAAACCAGCAATAATTAATGTTGCCATTTTTCAGGGAGAGACAATGTTTTTAATGATCACTCCCTTTGGAATACGAATATCTAATTATATTCTGCTGTCCAGACCCAAGATTCTTCTGAGACTATTAGTAATTTCTTCCAGTGAGACTTTCTGACTTTTATGTTTTTCTGGAGTAGGGTCATTAAAGAATTCAGCAGAAAACAAGGAGAAAGACTACCCCAAGTCTACTGGCAGCTTTTCTCCTCCTCAAACAATCCCCCCTTCATATGCACAGCCACAGAAGACCAGAGGTCACTGGCTTCTTTGTACTCAGTCCCATGGCTGTTACAAACAGACTGTTGTCCCCATCCCTCCAGTGAAATGGGCTATGATGACTGCAGCCTGGGCTGCATCTGAAACCTGCCTAAGCAAGAACGCTTCAACTCTAAGCTATCAAGCCCCTTTTGTGAAGTGAGGTCATTTATTTACCTGGGCATAAGGTAATAATTCTAGTCAAACACAATCATCAACATAAATGGCTTTATAAGTCCTTATAGCTATCATGCTTCTTACAGTATTGTCTTGACAGCTTTTGTTAGCTTCGTTTATCTGAGGGTTTTCTTTTTTAACCTCATATTTATATAAATTATACGTAACAAAGACTAAAGAAATGTATTATAGTCCCTTATATTATGAGATATAAATGTTAGTTATTTTTTTTCTTACAAAGTAATAATGAATGTAGCTAAATTTAAAAATCGTAAGTTAACTGGATGTAGGGATGTACACCTTTAATCCCAGCACTGTGGAGGCAGAGGCAGGCAGTCCTCTGTGAGTTCAAGACTAGCCAGGTGCAGACAGTGAGTTCCAGCACAGCCAAAACTATACAGTAAGACTCTGACCCAAAAACATTTCAGAAAGAAAGAATCTTAAAAGCCATTACGTTAATTTTACAATAGGAAAGTCTTTTAAAAATCAGCTTTTATAACTGATAATTTTATTTAGATTAAAAGTAATGCTGGCTTTCTTTATATACTTTAATAAGAAAAGCTTAATTGACTAAACTGCATATATTCAGCACTTTTTAAGAGCAAATTCCTATTACTTTCACAAGCTAATAAAAAAAAGTCCAAAATCTACATTGCTTTATTACAGCTGGATAATTAATTTAAAAAGTTCTCCCAAAAATTAGGCAGTGACTAATCAAAGAGAAGGTTACCTGAGCATCTCTAAAGTACATATTTTTTGCAGTCACACTGCAAACCTCTACAGGAACACCAAAGTCCTCAACTGTGGCCCGGACGGTCAGAGAGCTTTGAGAGCGCAAAGTTAGGAAGGACCATGAAAACTTTCCACACCTCCTAACCAATGCAAACACTTCTACAAGGATGGAAATACTATTTGAAACCCCAGCGGTGTGGGAAACACAGAAGTCCACTGAGAAAATAAGCCCGATCTTTTATAATTTTTTTTATTTTAATGAATGTAAAGTGAAGAGAAATACAGCTGAAAGCCCTAAAACTGGGACACAAAGATCACACTGCAAAGGCCGCAGAAACACTGCTGAAATCAAATCTACTATGCTTCTGGATTGTGTTAAAAAATTTTTTAAAAACTAAAGTAAAAAGGGAAAATTATGCAAGATTTTATGGCATAATATTCAGTAATCAAGAGCCAGGCACGGTTGCATTTGCCTCTAATGCCAATGCCTGTGGCAGAAATAGGCAGAAATCTGAGTTCCAGTGTGTGTGTGTGTGTGTGTGTGTGTGTGTGTGTGTGTGTGTGTGTGATGTCTGTGTATATCTCTGCATTCCTTTATGTGTATGTCTATGTGTGTATGTCTGTGTGTCTCTTTGTGTGTATGTGTGTATCTGTATGTTTGCGTCTGTGTCTGTGTATGTGTGCGTGCGTGTATGCGAGCGCGCACACACACGCACATGGTAGGGGAGTAAGAAATACCTGCAAACCACTGTCACTTTTATAAAGTTGATTAACCAAGAGTGTTTTCTGTTTCTAGTACAATCCATATCCTCAACGTGGTAAGAATATCCTAATGTTTTTGTGTCACTGAAGAGGCTAAAAGTAATATGAAGGATTTTGTGAAATTCTACTCCAGCTCAGACTTCCCTTCCTACCTCTGAGGAGGCTGCTCTACAAGGCAAAGCTCCGGTTACAAGAAACCGCTTTTCCACAGAAGGAAACCTGGTCCTCATTTTGTTTACACAGAAATGGTGAAAGAAATAAAGCCAATAAAAAGGAAGAAGGTTTTTCTTTTCCCTCCAACTCTCACCCAGGCTCAGCAACTAGGAAAAACTTATCAGATAGTCTTCAGGAAATACTGTTAAGCAAATAAATACATGAAAATTGCTTCCTACACAGAGCAAACAGCTAAGATAAGAACTGGTTCTCTTAATCAAAGCAATTTTGGCTTCAAACATTTTTCACTAAATGATTTCTAGAATATTGATAATACAATCTTAAATATTCTAGATTATTTAGTAGACAATATGCTACTCTTTTACACGGTCACAGAGGCATCTCCTAGCTCTCATTGTAAATAAACTCAAGGAAGTAAGAAGAAAACATCCAGGGCTCAGTTGTGCTACACTCAGGTGCTCCTCCACAAGCTGCACAGGGAGGACATTTTACACGTGCACATCTTACCACAGACACTGTGCTAAGTACTTGGCAGGACACTTGTGAGATTAAAGCAGGTAACACCTAAGAAGGTTTTGAACGGGTTCCTAGTCTGTCAATAATAATTAAATGTTTGTTACCAATGACGAGTACTAGTAACTAAAGTAGCTATTAATTTCTCGTTTAATGAAAGGGAATCTTAAATCCTGGTGGGTATCTTTTAAAGGATTCTCTTGGAAGCTAGAGAGCTTACTTAAAGGGAGTAAGCACCTAGATAATTATGGTGGCTCTTGACTGCTTAAACTGACACGATGAAATTGAAATTTAAGGAGGTAGATGTGGGTATCTGGATCAAGGGACTACAATACCAAGCCTGCAGAAGGCACCGAAAACAACTGGGATGCTCTGGCCATGCCTTCGACTCAGAAACAGCAGAAAAGAGAAAACGCCTGTTAAAATGTCTTGACTTAGGGGGCTGGAGAGATGGCTCGGCTGTTAAGAGCACCAACACCTCTTCTAGGACTCGGATTAGATTCTCAGCACCCGCACGGCAGCTCTCAACTGTAACTCCAGTCCCAAGGGATCCAATGCCCTCATCCGGCCTCTGCAGGAACCAGGCACATTTGTGGTACGCAGAAACAGGTACAGGAAAAATCTAATGTTGAACCACTGCAACCTACAAAGGACCCCGCTAAGAGCCACTGGTTAGAGACGCCCCCTAGAAACCCCAAAATAATATAAACTGTTGCCTCTACTCCTGGTTGTTCACTAAAACCAGATGGTGAGGCCTGTTGGGAGCACACCACACAGCGGAGTTCCAGAATACAGAGGGATCCAGCTGGAAACAGTCTGTACACGGGACAACCATGTGCAAGCTAGCTCTCATGGGCTAGAAGCTGTCATGCAGGACTCTGGAGTTAATAAAAAAAAAAAGTCAACAATGGCCGTACCCAGGTGCGCACACTGTGTGCCGCAGTACCAACCCGACAGGCAAGAGATACCCACCAGAACAGCAGTGGCATGATTTTTATAGGGATAGTCGATTTCTAAGTGGATTTGAAGCCTGCTCCGCAGCGAAGAAATCATGCCTGTTGTGTAAACCTGGTCGAAGGCTGGGGAGGTTATAGGACCTAAAGGAAACCTACTACTGTGGTTCTATTAATGGGCACGTGGTCAACCTATCTTCTAAGCACGTATGTCCATACCCACGGATTCCTGTTGTTCTCAAGTTCGTCAGAGAAGCCTCTCTTCTCATAGGGCAGCGGTTACTGAAGAAACTAACTCACCAGAGTGCTAAGTAACGACCGAGTGCTCAGTCCTAACCCTCTATCTGTACGACCGCCACCACCCCGCCACCCCCAGCTCACCAAGGCTCAGGAAACATTGCAGAGGAGGAGTAAAGGATGAGGAGGGGTGCTATGAAATGTTCTGTACACAGGAACTCGCAGCAGCTGCAGCTACTTTGCAGCCACGTGACCCGCAAGCTATAGCCCGTCCGCATTCTAACACGGCTGTGGAAGGGAGACATGAGGCCCCATGCCTCGATGAGGAGCTACTGGCAGCCAATAGCTGCTTGGGATGGGAGTAGGGGGAGTCCTTTTTTATCAGCAGCATTATCCACAGGTAAGCTGCCTGTGCTAGTTAATAACCCCTGCCCCGTGCAAGCTCATGCAAGCAACTTAATTAAACTCAGTTGGACATATAAAAAAATGAAGACATTAAAGTATATGGAAGACTTTTTGAAAGGGTCCAGAGGGATTGGGAGAAAGAGGAGAATAATGATAAGTGTGATCAAAACATCGTGTGTGTGTGTGTGTGTGTGTGTGTGTGTGTGTGTGTATGTGTGTATGTGTGTGTGTGTGTGTGTGTGTGTGTGTGTGTATATATATACACACACATATGCATATATATGAGCTGAGGCAGGATTAGAAAGTGGGTCATCTGGCAGGGGCGGCAGGGTTTCTGGGAAACAGTCAAGTGCATGGGATTTGTCCCTAGCACTGTGGAGTCAGATGCATGAACCTGAGGAGAGGTGACTAACCACGTGGCATGACTGGGACTAGCTGAAGTGGGATGATTGAGTTAGGAGCTGGCAGAAACAAACCAAAACTATTGGCCTGGGCATTTACTCACATATAAGAAGTCTCGGAGTTGTTATTTTTGGGGAATAAGAGACAGGATGGAAAAGCCTGTGGTTACAAATCACTAGTCCCTTAAATCTCTTCTCACAGATCACCATGTCAGTCTACAAAGGCCAGCTCAGCTATGAGCCCCAGTTCAACTTTTCCAATTAAAAGTTATGAAATAAGCACTAGCACATAAAAGGCCTAACACTCCCCACTTACAAACCGTTTAACAGTAAGTCTCTGAGTCTTTCCCTAAAAGTGTGGCTCAGTGGTAGAGTACTTGACTAGACAGACCCTGGGTTTGATCCCTAGCACCACAAGGAGGTTTAAGCTCCTAACGGTCTGCAGCCTATCACCCTGATTCGGCAATGAAAGGGCAGGTGGGCAGAGGCAGGGATGTGCTGACTACTGGAAATTCTGAGCAGAGTTTCTGAACCTTGGCACGCACGACTGACATTTCTTTCCAGGTAAGTCTTTGACAGATAAGCAGGGGGGGTGTCTTCTGCTCATGAGTATATCAGAGAATTAATTACTGAAAATGGAAAGAGAAATCTGAAAAACAGTCTTCCCCAGGCCAGATTCAGTACTTATAAATCACAGGGTTTGCAAAGTGATCCTGAGGAAAAGCAACATTTCAAGTCGCTGGTCCCAGACCTGTGTTCTGAATCTTCCCTCTCCCTAGCAGAGCGGAGAAAGCAACCACCAGCATCAAGATGGCTTCAAGGTTGCTGTGGTTTGCCCTGGAGTTATCTGTATTTTGGTGCTAATTCCACTGCCCCAAGGACAGCGGGCCTAGTCACATACTCAGGAATCAGGTGACTTCACCAGAAACTTCTCCCCACTGAATTTGTAAAGTACAGGTGAGGGGCAGGTACAGGACAGAAGGAGGCCTGTCATTGGAGGAGAAGGAAGGATGGGCGGGAGAGAATTTGAAGGAAGAGGAGGAGACTGGAACGGAAAGGAGGAGAGGAGAGGGAGAGAGAGAAGCCATGGCAGGACAACATGGCAGGTGACGTTAAGATTCCACACTGTACATTTACAGGTTGTTACAAATGCTCTTAAGGGATGGATGGTACTGGGCTTTGTATGTTTAGGTGAGCAATTATATCTTACCAATTGGGTCAAAGATTATTGTGTTGTGTGCTCTTTTATGTGTCGATTTGAGTGTAGGAAAGTGTGTGGCAGCAGGAAACACAGGGCCGCCGAGAAGTTGGGATGTGTTTCTGCCAAGGTATCTAGCAGATATCTTGGGGCACCGAGGTAAAAGGCAATGATATACCTTTTTTATTTTTTATATTTTTACAACAACAGAACTGAATGAAAGGACACTGTAAGGATTAATAGAAGCATGCATCAGTGAAAAATAAATAAATTTACATTTAAGTGTCAGTCCTTATAACTAGTTTATGCAACCTTAATGCACTTTCACCTTTTATAAATACTTTAGAATGACCATAGAGTGGTTTGAATGGATTTGGACCCCAAAGTCTCAGGTGTTTGAATACGCTTGGCCCACGGAGTGGCACTATTAGGAGGTATGGCCTTATTGGAGGAATTATGTCACTGTGGTATGGGCTTTGAGACCCTCCTCCTAGCTGTCTGGAAGACAGTTTTCTCTTGGCTAGTCTCATCAAGATGCAGAACACTTGACTTGTCTCCTCCTGCACCATGCCTGCCTGGATGTTGCCATGCTCTCCCACCTTGATGATAATGGACTGAACCTCTGAACCTGTAAGCCAGCTCCAATTGAATGTTGTCCTTTATAAGAGTTGCCTTGGTCATGGTTTCTGTCCACAGCAGTAAAACCCTAACTAAGACAGACTATTTCAGACAAATATTACTATAACAACCAAATATAATACCAACCTAAGAAAGAAAGCAGTAAACACAGCTAACATACAGAATCAAGTTTAAAGATGCTAAATCAATTGTCAAATCTCACAAAATTATATATTTTAAAATAAAATCTCATTTAATATGTATTAAATATGCTTTATATTCAGGTCAAAAAATAAAGAGACTATATCATGAAAATTAGGGCCCAGCACTGGTTCTGCATGCCTTTACTCCCAGCACTTGGGAGGCAGAGGCAGGTGGATCTATGAGTTTGAGGCCACAGAGAGGATTCTACAGAGAGGGATCTACAGAGGGGGTGTGTTTTGGGACAGCCAGAAAAAACCTATCTCAAAATGAGGAGAAAAAAAAATAGGATAGCAATGCTGTAATAAAAAAATAAAAATTAAAAAAAAGGAGGAGGAGAAAGAAGAGAAGGAGGAAGAGCAGAAAAATCTGGTGGAGGTGATTTGGGGGCAAAGAAAGAAAAAGAAAAAGGGGTAAGGAACGCTATTTGGGTTAGTAGAAAGAATATTCCAAAAAAAAAAAAAAAGAGTAAAGGAATGGAGTTCTAGTTTCAGGTGGCCTACTTGAGTGAGAATCCGTTGCTAGACAAGTCATTTAACCTGGATTTATTTCCTCATTAATAAGGAGAAGGGAAAAAAACCTACTTTGACAGCTCTAACATAGTCAGGTGTCACCAAAAAAAGGGATTCGTTTAAAATGCCTTTAAGGCTGTACATAAAATGCCTGGTACTGTGAGACTTGTGCAGTCACCTATCAGCCTTTCTCACCTTGTGATACATAAGAGAAATGACGGTACTGGCGCAGGCACCCTGGGGTAAATAGGTCGCGCCGCTGGAGTCCAAATATGATCAACCTAGTTCTTACTACTCTGTCCCTGACAGCCCCCTCTGAGGACTGGGGAAGCAGTATTTCTAGTCCACCTGTGTACACTCAGCACACTGCACGGCTCACCAGTTAGAACACATTTAAGTCAGGCCCCAGGTCCAATGGGGGCAGGGAGTGGGGGGCACTTCCCAGTAAACAAGTGCAGTAAACAAGACTGATCCAGTCTGACACAGACAGATCAGCACCACCCTGGACCTAATCAACAAGGACTCCTATTCTGGGCCTCAGGCTTTAAAAAGCCCTATACCAAGCAGGAAGAAGTGGAGGACACCTTTAAGCCCAGCACTCAGAAGGCAGAGACGGGAGGGGGGGTTCCTCTGAGTTGGAGGTCAGCTTGGTCTACAGACAGAGCTCCTGGACACCCAGGGATACACAGAGAAACCCTCTGTGGAGAAAAACAACAACAACAAAACGGACCAGCCCTTCCTATGGCTTCAGTCCTGAGGCCAGCAGCTCTTAGGATCTATAGGATCAGTCCGTATCCAACCTACATGCCTTCCCCTTGACTAAGACCCCAGAACTCCACGCCTGCTTCCTCCAGTGTCGGCCCAGACCTGTTCCCTACATTGGTTCTCTCAAGGGTACCAGTATGTACAGCGCTAGACCAATGACTGAGGAAAACACTGCTTGCTGCCTTAGTTTGTTTGGGCTGCAGTTTGCTCACACTGTATCCATGTCCCTGGCACAGAAGAGAGGAAGTATCAGGTCAGAAGCTAGTCCCCTCTACTTTCTCATGCTCTCAAACACAGCTGGGCAAGCTGAACTCTCGAACCCTGATCCAAACACTATAAGGCAATGGGACTCCTTTTTTCCCTTAGCTTGACTAGTAACTTCAGATTTTGTACGATCACCAAGAGGACTGCCCCAAAATGTTAGATATGGACCTAGAGGCAGGTTTTTAAATGCTGGGATTTGAGGAATAAGTGAAGAAAAAAAATACACTTAACCCAGAAAGGGAAAGAGCTTCTAAGAAGAGAAAAGGATAACCATCTTCCACAGGAAGCTAAAGACTTTCCAGTGAACGGACCTGTGCGATATTAGAAACGCAGGGAGCTGTGTTCTAGTTTGACTGAATAAACGTTGGTTTGGTTTTCTTAAAGTTTTTAACTTTTTTACAAGATTGGGGGAGGAGTGGCTGGGGAGATGGCTCACCAATTAGGAACCCTTGCTGCTCTTCTAGAAGACCCAGCTTTGACTCCCCGCACCCGGATGGTGGCTCACAGCCATTATTAACTCCCGTCGCAGGGAATCTCATGCCCTCTTCTGATCTCTGAGTGCACCAGGCACACATGCAGTGCATACACATACACGCAGAGAAAACACACACATAAATAAAAATAAATGGATTCTTTCTTATAAATAAACATAAAGATATTTGGTCTGGTGGAGGAGAAATGGCTCGGTAGGTAAAGTACCTGCTATGTAGACACAAAGAACTGAGTTTGAAACCTCAAAACCCACTAAAACGGCTGGGCATGACAGTGTGTCTATTATTCCAACAGCAGGAACCATAAGGCAGGTAAGTTCTAGGTCACTAGCCAGCTACTCTATGTGAGTTCCAAGGTCAGTAAGAAAAGAAACCCTGTCTCAACAAATATTGTGGGGAGTCGCAGAAAAGATACCAATTGTAGACCTACGGCCTCCGTGTGTGCGCACTGGATGAGGAAGCCTGAATCCAGACATAATGGCTCATAACTTCAACAGAGAGGAAGACAAGATGACTACAAGATTAACCTGAGCTATGTCAAGAGATCCAGGCCAGCCTGGACTACAAAGAAAGGGTCTGTTTTAAATTCTAACTTCCCAACAGAAAACAAACACTTATTCTTTGAAAATTTATAGATAATATGACTATGAACTAAGTCCATAATCAAATAAAGTGAAAAGGATAGAAGGAGAAGTGGAAGCCCAGGGGATGATGGTGGTGGGTACACAGGTACCCACAATGGCTTCTCTGGTGGAGAAGAAGACAGACGTGCAGATCTAGGGTAAAGGGGGGTTGGGAGGAAGCATCTTTTTTCTTTAGTCCTGTGTACCGAACCTAGGGCCCTGTGGTCCTATCCCTTGAAAACAGCACGTTTTAATCAAGGGGAACAGCGAGCGCATATATATATATATATATATATATATATATATATATATATATATATGTATATACATACACACACACACACACACACACACACACACACATACATACATACATACCTAAGAGAGTAAATGTGTTTTCTTTACTCTGGTAGAAAAGTAAGTATCATCCACTGTATGCCCATTAAAACAGCGAAAATCAGTTCGGGTTGACATCACCAAATGATGACAATAGGGACCCTCACTCACTGGGAGTGGAAATGTGAGATAGCATGACGACTTACAGAGGAAATTAGACAGTGCCTTGAGAAACTAAACACTCTTACCAGACGGTCCTGACAACTGTGCTCTGTGGTGCTGCTCAAAAGAGACTTGAAAACAGACCTACATAAAACCTGCTCACGGGTGCTTACAGCAGCTTTCTTCACAACTGCCAAAACTTGGAAAGGACCAGACTATCCTTGAGCAAGGGAATGCATAAATGAATTGTGGTGCATCCAAACAATAGAGTATATTCACTGCTAAAGGGAAATGAGCTATCTAGCCACAAAAATACACGTAAGAGCCTCCGATGCATTACTAAACAGAAGAACCCAGCAGGAGAGGGTGTATTAGAGCTGGAGAGAGGGTCCAATGGTTAAAAGCATCGACTGTACAAGTGGAAGGACCTGGGTTTGTATCCCAGGACCCACTATTTTTCAATAAATAAATAAT
This sequence comes from Rattus norvegicus, assembly GCF_021556685.1. Classification (NCBI taxonomy): domain Eukaryota; kingdom Metazoa; phylum Chordata; class Mammalia; order Rodentia; family Muridae; genus Rattus; species Rattus norvegicus. Next base: position 36,746,481 of record NC_141541.1, on the reverse strand, counting down.
CCTTTGGCATGGTCACACACAGGCCTATAACCTCAGCACTGTGGGAAGCACTAAGCATTGTTGCTCCAGCTTCAGTGAGACTCTACCTCAAGGGTATACAGTGGAGAAGAAGAGAACAGGACACCCAGTACTCTCCTCTGCATATACACCCATGCACAAACCCGTGTACACATACATGAGCATAAAACAGATGTACCACGTGAACACCCACACAGAGAGAGAAAAGGGGTGAGGCTACACAGTATACGATTCTAACTATCGGACATTCTGGGAAAAGGCAAACCTATGAGGACAGTAAGAAGACATGCAGCTATTAGGGAGAAAAACATATGCAGAGGAACATGCACGCACAGAGGACTTTTACAGCAGTGATGCTGCTCTGTACAGCACAATGGAGAATACATCTTTCGTCACCATTTGTACACCAAGAATAAACCCTTCTGGATAGTGTGTTGGTATACGTTCACCAACTGTAATAAATGCACCACACTGGAGCTGTTGGTTAATGGAGCTATGAGATGGGGGAGTGGGAAACTTCAACAGGACATTTCTGACCACATACACCATTTTGCTATGAACCTAAATATCTGTCTACATTGTTCCATGATCGAGTGCTTGCCTACCGTGTATTATCCATGTGTCCTATGCCCAACTTCACTAAACAGCCTGACTGATAAGTTGACAAACTAAACAGTCTTTTAAAAAGAGGGGGGAAAATCATTGTGACTATAATACAATGACCAAGACCAGCAAGGAAGAAAACCGGACATCAGATGATGTGCTACAGACATGCTGGATTATACACTATGTTATTGTTGAAATCGTTCTGTATTCTACAGGATGCTTAGAAGATCCAGACTTCAGTCCACTAGGTGCCAGGTGCAATACCCAATCTGTCCCTAAACACTATTTAATGTCCCCTGTGGGCAAAACCTTCCCTGACAGATAACCACTTACACGGGTCGAGCTAAAGGTTTTGCTTCTTGTTAAAATGTTATGGTCTGCCTTCTGTACTAAGTGGACTGGAGTCATTTAATAGGAGAATGTTAAGATATGTGACAAACATTTATCAATACTTTGGTCCCTATGATGAGGAATGTAAGGAAAAGGACAGAGTCTGGAGCAGAGGCAGAGAAATTTTTGGTAGGTTTCCAAGAAAGAAAGTAGCTTGGCCTACATTGTTAACAGTGAAAGAAAATTAAGATGGCGTCTGAACCACATTGTACCGTGAGGGTTAAGCTTGGCAAGCTTTAACGTTCAATAAAGAGAAAAGGTCCAGGGTGACTCCAGGGGTTCACAGTGGATGATGTGGCATAGAGATGACGGTGCCACGTAAAAGACAGAGAAGACATGAGAGGAGAGGAAAAAGGAAAGAAAAGGAACCCACAATCTTGTTTGGTACACGCTATCCTCAGAGGTATCTACCAAAAACCGAGAAAGAGTTTGACTAAGATGAGGTTAACACTCAAGAGTTGTGGTAAGTCAAATGAAAATGGCCCCCAGAGGCTCGTAGGGAGTGACATTATTGGAGGGTGTGGCCTTGTTGGAGTAGGTATGGCCTTGGAGAACTGTGTCACTGTGATAGTAGGCTTTGAGGTTTCAGAAGCTCAAGCCAGGCACCTCCTGTTGATCCAGATATAGAACTCTCTGCTCCTTCTGTAGCACCATGTCTGACTACACGCCCCAAGCTTCCCACCTTGACAGTAAGGAACTAAACCTCTGTACCTGTACATCAGCCCCAATTTATGGTTTCTTTTATAAAGAACTGTCATTTTCCATGGTCATGATGTCTCTTTACAGTAAGAGAAACCCTAAGACAAAGAAGTAGAAACCAGAAATGAGACTCAAGTGACCCTAAACCATAAAAATGAGTGAGTCATTTGACAGCCAGAGACATTCCAAATTTTCAAGCAGGAATAAGATAACAGAAAAAGGTATAGAAAAACCAAATTTTTTCCTATACAGTCACCAAAGAGAAATGTCAACAATGTAACAGGCACTGAACTGGTAAGATACATGTGACTCCAAGATAGGGCCAGGGGATGTAGCCCTGTGGTAGTTCTTGCCTTTGTGTATGTGTGTGGCCTGGCTTCTATCCCCAGAACTGAAAAACAAATAAATGAATAAAAATTCTTTTTGTTTTGTTTTGTTGAAATATAATCTTCCTTTGTAGCCCTAGTTGGTCTGGAAACTACTAGACCACACAGGGCTCAAACTTGTGACAAGTATGTCTCTGTTTTCTGGATGTTAAGACTATAAAGGTATGTCACCATATCTAGCAAAAAGTAAAAAAAACAAAAACAAAAACAAAAAAACAGATATGGTTGGGGATTTAGCTCAGTGGTAGAGGGCTTGCCTAGCAAGCGCAAGGCCCTGGGTTCAGTCCCCAGCTCCGAAAAAAAGAAAAGAAAAACAAAAAAAACAAAAAAACAGATATGTTCTTCCAGATTAGCTATGAAGTGACTATGTAGCTGAGGTTGGCCTCGAACTCCTAATTCTCCTGCCTCTGCTTACCAAGGGCTAGAATTGTACAGATGTGCTACCAAACCAATATAGGGATGTGTGTGTGTGTGTATGTGTGTGTGTGTGTGTGTATTAATTTAAGATCACATATGTACTTCAAACTATCTATGAAGCCCAGGATTACCTCTAACTCCATATCCTCCTGCCTCCACCTCAGGACCGCTGGGATCAGAGTTAAGTGCCAATGCACCGAGTTTGTTTGGCACTAGGGATCTAACCCAGAGCTTTATGCATACTGGGCAAGCACTTTACCAATGAAGCTACATCCCCAGACTAAGAGTTAAAAAGCATTGTCAGGGGCTGGGGATTTAGCTCAGTGGTAGAGCGCTTACCTAGGAAGCGCAAGGCCCTGGGTTCGGTCCCCAGCTCCGAAAAAAAGAACCAAAAAAAAAAAAAAAAAAAAAAAAAAAAAAAAAAAAAAAAGCATTGTCAGTGGAAGGGTAGAATGACAGCACCAAATGGATCAAGCTAAAGAGAACCAGGTAGGACAGGGAAAACAACAGTTATAAACAACTCTTCAAAAGTTTCTGCTGCAAACAGAACAAAGCAATTGGGCAGCAGACGGAAGACTGCGGTAAAAGTAAAGGTGGTTTAAAGCAGGTGATTTCTTCAGTTAAGGTAACAATGACTGGGGAGAAAAATATTCCTCTCTCACTATCTACCTTTAAAAAATGAGGAGACCAAAGCAAGGACACGGCGTCACTGCGAAAATGATCAGGGGCCTTTATTACTCATCCACTGCCGTCAAAAGCAAAGCTCTCAACTACAAGGTTGAGTAGTATGTCCCAAAACTATGTGAACATGCTACACCACCATCCACAGGACTGAAGAAGAGGAAGTGGAAGGCAATTAGCTTCCCCTCTAAGGCCATGACCTAAATATCACACACACCACCCCTGCTCACATCCATTTAGTCAGAACTGAGTCACATGACCATGCCTAGCTATCACAGAGAGGCTAGGAAATGCAGTCACAAGCTGGGCAGACACATGACAAGATAAAACCTGAGGGGGGCTGAAGGAAAGGCATCTAGAAAACAGTTACAGACTTGCCAGTAACATAGCCATGTATGCCTAAGACACACAAGAGAGAAAGAATGGTAAAGAAAGAAAGAAAGAACTACACATGACAATCTTCAGGGCCAGTGAAAGAACCTGTCTCAGAGAAATAAGGCAGAGAATTCAAGAGGGAAATACCCAAAGTCCCGCTCTGGCCCCTGCATGCTCACATGTGTTCACAAATACCATACACAAGAGAAACTAAATAAACAAAATGTTTATAAATCTGTAACTTCTGCTTTCCCTCTGATGTGGCCTGGGCTGAGCAGTTCTCACTTAGGTACTAACAGAGTCTCTAAGAGCTGCTACTTCTCCTCCAACGAGAAAGTAACCAAAGTTCAAGAGGGGGCAATACAGCGTGTGCTGGGCATGTTCAATAAGGCAGGCCACAAGTCATCATCATCCCATTGTCGTCTTCTTGTGTTTTAAACACTCCTAACGAACAAAGCTCCCTAGGACAGAGACTCCAAGACTCCTTTCTTACCTATTTTCCAGTGCAGTCGCATCATACAAGATCTGCAGATGTACGTGATGGCTACAGATAAATGAGATTTGGTTTCCCTCATCCTGGGGCGAAGACCACAACTGATCATGAAGGTCCACAGATACAGCAAGATGACTGAGTCCTGTCATGTTCCCTTAGGAGATGTCAACAGTGAATGTGTCAGTGCAAAATAAAAGTCCCCACTTGATCTTTTTTTTTTAATCACAGAATCAAAAAATGTTGATATCAGGAGCCAGGAGCATAGCTTAATTCTTGACCTGCCTCTCTCTCTCTCTCTCTCTCTCTCTCTCTCTCTCTCTCTCTCTCTCTCACACACACACACACACACACACACACACACACACACACACACGGGGGATTGATTAGGGGGTGGAAAAAAAAGAGGAGGAGGAGGAAGAAGAGGAGAAAAGAATTTTGGGTCAGAAAAGGACCTCAGAGATCTGCAATCTGACCTCTCATTTTATATCTGAGGAAAATGAATCTGACAGAGACAAACCATGTACTCAAGGTCACAAATTACTTACAGCAGAGTCAAAATAAACACCTAAGTTCTCAAGCTTCAGGCTCAAAACTGCTTTCCCTGTAAAAGTAGCTTCTTTAGGGGAAGGTCAGTGTTTAATACTCTGGGTAATTACTGAATTTACATAACATATTCTTTAAAAGCACGGAAAATGTTCATCAGAGGAGGAGTCCTTTGACTGTTTGCAATGAAGGGAGGAGCAGGGTGCAGTCAGATGACCTGCCCAGGATAAAGGCTTGGCTACAAAAAATAAAGATCTTACTGTTTCAGACAAATGAATGTAGTATGTACTGCAGAGTTTCTCCCAGACTGTGCTTACAGACTTCATCTAGTCTAACATTTTCTAATGGTGGTACCGCATCTTTGTTTTCAGTGTATACCACCTCTAAAGAGCCAAGATTAATGGGAAACAACAGTCAAACAAAGCTAACAGGCTGGAGAGATGCCCTAGCCGTTAAGAGATCACATGTCTCCTGAAGACGACCCAAGTTAACAGATCCCAGTATCCACACCAGGCAGATTATAACCACGTACATCTGCAGCTACGGGGATGCAATGTTCTCCTCTGACCTCTGGGGAATCCACATACATCTAAATAAAGATGAAAAATAAATCTTTTTTTTTTTGGTTCTTTTTTTCGGAGCTGGGGACCGAACCCAGGGCCTTGCGCTTCCTAGGTAAGCGCTCTACCACTGAGCTAAATCCCCAGCCCTGAAAAATAAATCTTTAAGAAAGGAGGAAAAGCTAACCAAAGGATGGCCACAAGCCAAAATATTGACTTACTTCTGAAAATACAATTTTACATTCACTCTTAATATATTCTAGCTCATGCCTTCTGTGTGAGAGATTAAAACAATCACCCTATCTCTCGCTTTATTTTGCCTATCCTACAGTGAGTACCTTTAAATACCAAGGAAGAGCCCTTGTCCAGGTATACTGTGAAACTGTAATTATTTTAACAGATCTTACTAGTCCTCTGTTCAGCCTTGATCTGCCAGATTAAGGAATCCCTGGTTTTGCTGGGTTTTTTCCTGAAGAGAGGATATCGCCTCATATTAGGCCTTTCCATTTTTCAAGTGCTGTAACTGTTCCATACCCGTTTTGCAGATATGGAGTATTGCCCCACTATGGAAAACGACTGCACCTCCAACCCACTGTTCCACCAAGGGCAGTGTGGGAACTTATCACCTCCTCTACCTCCCCTGGTTCGTCTCACTTCAATTAAGGTTCATACAAGGCCAGGCAGCCACATAATTTGCAGGGCTGAAAGAGCAACAGTGACCCCAATTCTGTTTTGTTTAATTCTGTCAGAACAATGGTCTTCTTCTGTTTGCTCACTCTTCCATTGGGATTAACCCTAAACAAATCAGCGTTTGGGATGCACATCCTATTTCTGAACTAGGAAATAAGCAAAACACTCAAGGAAACAGTTTAATGTCAAAGTCTCTAAACAATAAAATAATAATAACTTTTATTATTTTAACTCCAAAGAGAATGTTACAAAAATGTTGCTGCAAATCCTAAGAAGTAGAGTACAGAGCACACACAGGGACAGTTATCTTCCCCTGGCCTAATTAAAACAGGTCTTTCTCACACATCTCTTTATAAAAAAAAGAAAGAAAAAAAGAAAAAAGCCAGCACTAAAATAGAAGTGGTATTTAAGTTCATCTTGCAAGCTTGAGCATACTGCTAGGAAGTTATCAGAAAACAGGGCCTCTGAAAAACAGACATTTTCTCCTTTTCTCTTAACTATCTGATATACATTTATATTTAATAAATATGTGTTGGAATATATAGGACATGTTTTAAATTATTCATTGTTAGCCCCTAACTAAACTAACAGCTTCAGTAAAAGAAAAAAAAAATCCCTCTATAAAATTGAATGTAGCAAAAAAAAAAAAAAAAAAAAAAAAGAACCAAAAAAAAATTGAATGTAGCATAATACCCAAGGAGGAGGGGGGATCTAAAATCTGAGCTCAGAACTATTACAGCATTTTAGACGAGAATTTATGGCTATTGCGTTCACTTACTTAGTAGTTACTGTTTAGTCAATATTGTGTCAACATTTGACAAGCACCATTCATTTAATCCTCCCCACCCCCAGACAACTTCCTAAGGTAGACAGATAGTAACTATACTATTTCTTAGTTACAATGGAGACACCCAAATCACCAAGATATGCAGGACCAAATGTTTTAAATAGCATAATGAACACTCAGACACAGGCTCCAAAGTAAAATTTAGCGCTTCTCCACAAGTCAGAACTTTCATGAGGCTGTGACAGAAAACACCACCTGAGCTAATTACAGAAAGAAAAAAGAAGTCAAGTCCTAAATCAGAGGCTGACAAACTTTTTGTGCCAAGGATTAGATGATAAAGATTTTAGGGTTTGCTGGACTCAATGCCTCCTGAAATAATCAGGTCTACTGTTAGATGCCAAGTCAGCCATCAGCAGTGTGTAAGATAGATGAATGTGATCATATCTCAGTAAAGCTTTTTCTTACAGTGCTAAGGATCAATCCCAGGGGCTAACACAAGCTAAGCCAGGGCTCTAGAACTGAGCCACTGAGTGAGAGCCCCAGCTCCCAATAATTTTTTTTTTTTAATTTTCCACAACTTGGTCAGCAAGTCCCCCTCTCTTAGCTCATGAGTCACTCAGGCCTGTAGCCTGCACTGGATCAACCCCAACCTAGATGATTCAGACAGGCTGGAGAGACGGATCCGTCAATAAAAGTATGAGGACCTGAGTTCAGATCTCCAGAATACACATCTTAAAAAAAAAAAAAAAAAAGAATCCCTGGGACTCACTGACTAGTCTGTCTAGTCGACAGTAAGCTCCAGGATAATTAGAGAACCTGTCTCAAGGAATATGATGGGCGGCTCCTACAGGATGATAGCTAAGGCTGACCTCTGCCCCCCCCACACACAAACACACCCACACGAACCCCACATGAACATATACATACATAAAGGCAGACAAACACAAACTTTGTTTCTGAGAGTGCAAGGGGGCAAACCCTGGGCCTTCGACTGCTAGGGAAACATACATGCATACCTCACACATCTAACCCTATAAAATATCTTACATACTCTTACTTGTGAAGTTCTTGAATACTTCGAATACTCTCAAGAAACCCAAAGTCTCAACTCACTTAACCTTCCTGAGAGCGACTAAAAATTCTCAAAAGCCCAAAGCTAGTTTTTGCACAGGGCTCCCCTCAAAAATTAAGTATCGCATGAGCTTAGCACTAGAAGAAATCTAACGCCTCCTGTTCTTTATCTATGTATTGTAACTCGCTTTTAAAATATTTGCCAAGGGCTAGGGATGGGACTGAAAGATAGAGCACTTATTTGCCTAGCCTGCATGGATCCCTGGGTTCAATTCCTTGTATAACAAGAAAAGTCAGATTAATAAAACACTGTGCCAAGCCTACTTATCAAGTGAGAAAGGACTGGGTTTAACACTGTTTGTGTGTATTGGTGGTGTTTCCTTCCTCATAACAGGTTTTACATGCTTTCTATCACCTGACCCTCCCCAACTATACAGAGCACAAGCTTTCCCACACATATTTTATAATTAAAAATAATAGATTCTGAAATGACAGCTGTGCTACAGAAAGCTATAATGCTATTGTGCTGGCGGTCAGTTTTGTTTTGCCAACTTGACAAAAAAAAATCACCTGGCAAGAGGGACTGCCTCTATCAAAGTGCCTATAGGTGTGTCTGTGAGGCCATTTTCCTAATTAATGACTTACAAATAATGCCACCACCAGGCATGTAGTTATAACCTGGGTCAGTGCAGTTATAAGAAAGAAGTTGAACAAGCCATGGAGAACAAGCCAGGAGGCAGCATTCCTCTCGCTACCTTCTTCAGTCCCCGCTTCCGTGTTCCTGCTGGAATGTAAGCTGGAATAGGCCCTTTGCTCTCCAAGTTTGTTTTGATTCATGTTTTATCACAGCAACAGAAAAGTAACTAGAACAGTAATTAAGTAACAGAACTATAGCCATGGCCTATCTTCAAATCCGCTGCCTCTTGACTGCTTCCATGGATACCAGATTCCATGTTAAACCCTTAAAATTCTCATGGATGCTAGTCTTAGCCTTTAAAGATGCTATGTTTAGTCATTTTCTTTTGCTACTGTCTTAAGAAGAAAACATCTGCTAGTCCCTGACATTTATTAAATTCATCTATAGGCAACAGTGAGTCTATATATACTATGTGGATAATATGCCCAGTCAGTTTAGAAAGAGAATATTTTGATGGGAAAATCTTCTAATGGAGATGCAGTTCAGCTGGTACAGTGCTGGTCTGGCATGCACAAAGCACCATATAAATGAGGTCTGGTGATATAAAATTTAATCGGGAAGTAGAAACAGGAGAATCAGAATTTGGTGGCCATTCACATCTAGATATCAACTTTGAGGCCAAGCAAGGGAATCCCCAAGACCTTGTCTTAAAAAATGAAGAAAAAAGTCATCCAAAGAGGAAAAGGCAACAATAAAAACATCTTCTGTATAAAAGCAAAAGAAACACTGAATTAGAAAGAAGTAGAAAACGAATGCATTGCCATTAAAAATCTCAGCCCAACTGTGGCTAAGCTTCTGGTGATTGAAAAATAATGTGGGGTTGGGAAAAGGAAATAAAAGGAACATAACTACTACTGGAATTCAACCCGACATCAAAGGCTCTAATGACAGCTGAGCCTGCCTTGCTGGTTCTTAGACTCTCCCTCGGAAACAAAACTGTTATATAACTGACCAAGGTTCCTCAACTAACACTTCCTTTCTGTCCCACATACATCTTTTAGTCATCCCCCACCCCCACTGTGTCACCCTGCCCCCATCTCCATGGACAGGATCATAAGCTGCCACCAAAGCCACAGCTGGGCAAGCCTCTGTCCAAAGTGCTGCTTTATTCAGAGCCGGCTACACAGAGCACGGTAGGGACAGATTAACTGGCTTCAGCACAGTTCCAACCTCACTTCTGGTCCTGAGAAGAAGCTCCTTTAGGATGAATCAGACTCCAGACATGCCTGTTGGTGGAAATCACATCATCGTCCCTCATCTTCACAAACAACCCCGTGAAAAAGAACATACAGCAGGAGGGTTGAACTCAGAGAGGATGTGCTGTGGCAACTGCTGCTTCTACTGCCTTCCCACTCAAGGCCAGGGAACAAATGCAGATTCTGACTTAGACGTCAATTCATTCAAGAACGGGGGAAAAAAAAAAAGCATTCACGAACCACAAACATCATTACTCAAAAATATTCCCACAAATCCAGTCACTGGATCAAACTAGCAGTTTGTGGACTTCAAGAGCCAGTTACTACGGGCACCGTTTGCCTTTTCTTCTTCCAATAGAAATACACAAATAATGGCGAATGTTTACAAAAGCAACCAATGTATCAGAAAAGTTCTGCCCATTCAGACGCACTTAAAAGGTCTCAATCTGCGCCAAATAAAACTCTGAAAGAATGAAAAATAAAAGGGATGCTGACAACAGTGCCACGGCCCAGCTAGCCATGTAGCATCATGCAGTGCCTCGAGCAGTTTACAGCTTGACTAATTCTGCATACGACCAAGATTGTAATTATCCGAATTCTATTTCCTACAGGATAACTATGAGACCATCCCAAGCATCCTGAGGTGGGCCTCCTCCTCCCAGCCACCTTCTCTAAGCCTCAGCTGCAGGTGAGGATCTAAAGGGTCCAAACTAAAGCTAAGAAATCAGGTCTGATTTTTTTTTTTCTCCCTGCAGTGTCCTGCACGCCGGGCACGAAACCTTTAACATAAATATTTACTCTTGTCAACAAAATGGGAAACGCAGTATGAAGGGGGTGGCGGGGGAAGTCAAGGGGGAAAAAGGAGGCACTAAGTCACCACTAACGTCCAACTGTAGCAGCAACTTCAACCAATTAGGGTAAGAAGGGAAACTCTACTGGAGTCCCAGGGAGCGGAGACCGCTGGCTCTACTGCCCCCACGCGCGCCGGGGTTCCTCCGGGAGCAGCCGGGTCCCAGTGGAGGCGCGCAGTTGCCGGCCTCGGCCTCGGGCGGGAAGCGCCGCAGCAGGCCTGGAGGCCGTCGGAACGCCCGGTTCGCCGAGGGATGCAAACGAGAGGTGGCGGGCACGCAGCTCCGTGGCCCCGGGAGGCGGGAGAGACCGGAGATGCCCCCAAGAGCATCTGATCGTAACGTGCACGTCCTGAAGCACCGGTGCCGGACAAGCTACGAGGCCCCGCAGCCCTGCCCGCCGCGCGGCCCACGTCAGCGGCGCCCCCGGCCAGCCCGCCCGCCCGCCCGCGCCTTACCGAGCCCCGCGGCCCCGCCGCGCCGCCGCGGCGTCGCTTCGCGCCGCTCTCCGCTCCGTGTCTGCCCTCCGCGGGCTGGGCCCGCCGTCTTCGTCCGCCGCCGCCGCGCCTAACGCCGGGCCGCCCAGGGCCGCCGCGGGGGCTCGGCCGGGCGCCCCCCGCGCCAGCGCCTCATCCCGCCTCGCCGCCCCGTCAGGCGCGGGGGCGCCGGCTGCGGGCCGCGGCCTTGGGTCGGCACCTCAGGCGCGCGGCGCGCTCCCCTCCCGCGGCCGCCACGACCCCCGGGCCGCCGCCGCGCGCCGCAGAACCCCCTCGCCCGCACGCCTCCGGTCGCCCCCGCCCCGCTGGTCCGCGCCCGCTCGGCCTCCGCCTCCAGCGCTCCGCCTCCTCTGCACCCGCGACGCCCGCAGCGGGAGAAGAGGCGCGCCACCGCGGCCACGGGCACGAGCACGCGCGAGGAGGGCGCAAGGAGCGCGCGCACGGCCGCCTCGCGCGCGGCGAGGCCTCGCCTGCTGTTGTCCCGGGAAAGCATGTTCATGGCGGGGGGCGCGGCTGGGGGCCTCTCGGAGAGGAAGCGGGGAGCCGAGTGGCCGACCCGGGGCTTGCACTTTGGCTGTCCCCGTCGGCCTCTGCGTCCTGCTGGGGGGCAAAGATTCCAGAGCTGCCGCAGGAAAAGGCATCGTCCTAGACTACGCCAGAGGCTTCTCTCCTCCCCTTGCTGACCCCAGAATCCCGTCCCTGCCACCGGGAGGGGAGGGGGCGTTGCCGCAAGGCAGGAGATCCTCCGCCCGCGCTCTCTGCCTGATTTGAGGCTAGAATCTACTCGCGCCGCTTATATTTTGGAATTGAGGGGTAGGGTGCCTGAAAGTTCCCTCAGTTAGCTCCTTCATCCCGAGTTCTGGACCAGCAAATTGAAAGTAATGAAGCTGAGGAGAAGAAGGGCAGGAAAGGGTGAAAGAGTTGGGAACTTGAAGGCTCATGGTAAGACAACGGATCCAGAAGCAGCGGAGGGACTCCCTAGGAACCCCCTGACTGGATGCCAGTGCCCTTGATTCTTCCCCTGGTTCTTTTGTTCCGCCTCCAAAGGCTGTACAGCACTTCCACCTGCAATGACCATCAGGATGACAGAATGCAGGGAAGGTAGCTGAATAGTCTTCTGATTTTCCTCCACCGCAGCTACCACCACTACCCCTTTCCCCTTTTTAGCTATATACCTTTTAGTCCTTCTGACTCGTTCCATATCTAAATGTTTGGGGGCGGGGGGGGGCAGTTAACCTACGTAACTTGCTTTTATGCTCAAGCCTATTAATGCCAAATACTGCATCATCTAATGTCACTGCAGTGATTGGGTCCACTCAGCATTTAGTCATTTCAGTGGGAGTCATTGAATGTAAAACATGGCCTTGACCGCAATTAGCTGAATTTCAAGGGCACACACGAACCAGGATTTCACCACATCCTGGAGAGAAATTAGAGAGTGTACAGTAATGAACATGTACAGTAATTCCATTTTCCTGACAGTGTCAGGAGAACCAACGTTTCTTTGGAGTAAATATCCTGCATGTTTCCTAGCATAGAACCAGGAAAAGCAACGGAATGAGAACAGCAGAGGCACGGACCGGGATGGGAAACATCAAGAAGCCACAGCCCTCTCCTGAAAGAGGCACAGGCACTTGGGTCGTAAGGGTCTTCATGAAGAGAAGGTAAATGAGGACCTCTGGAAACCTCCTGAAATTGAAAAGTCTTTTTACCAAATCCTAACTGTCCCTTTTTGGTCACAGTGAGCAGTGTCTATCAGAGGCACAAGAATGAATCCAGCAGTAACTTGGGTTGGTCTGGGGATTTGCTGAGCATGAAATATGACTATCCTGTGATACCAGAGGCAGTCAAGAGGAAGAAGAACTGGGTCACCACTGGAGGCCAGTTTTGCCCAAGGGCATGATATATTGGCTACTCTCTTCTCGGATCCTCTGGAGTCTACCTGCATCCCATTCAGAAAGCCTTCATATCCTGAAGTTTTACATAAAACCCTGAAATACTGAATGTTCGATGGTTAGATGAATCCAGGGTTGGGCTTCAGTGATATAACAAGGAGTTAGGATATACCTATTTTGGTTGAAATCCTCTTAAATGTTTTGTTAGCTCTATGTTTAGTTGTATTTTATGGAGTCTGAAAAAAGAATGGACTCCAGGTGCTTTCCAAACAGCTGAGAGATATAGACAGGTTCAAGGATTCCGATCTTCCTGTATCTGTTGTGAGCCACACTCCCTCCCCCTGGAAAGCATCTTCCAAATGCCCTCTGTGTCCTGCATATCATTACTACTAAGCCTGCATATTAACCGGAGGCTTTGATCACTGGGCAACTCTGTAGCCATCTGACCTTCCTGTTCTAGATACTTATAATCAATTACCCCTACCTTCACAATATCCTCAGTGACTAAATCTATAAATCACAAGAATTGCAACATTTCCTAAAAATTAAAATTAGAAAAAAGGAAGAAAAAGTCTATCCAACTATAAAACAAAGCTAGATGATAGGATTTGTTTTCTGTGCGTGCCTTGCTTCAATATTTACAAGGAAAGAGGAGTGAATACCCCTCTACCCCATCACCCCTCTCTACCCCGACCAGCCCATCCCACCCCCAGGCTGTTGGATGCTTCAAGCTGGCTGGCCTCCTCTCCCAGCCTTGGCACTGTCATCTTCCAGGAGGTGGCATCTGGACTCCCTCCCTGCATCTCAGATCTGTTGCATTGCAGTCCCCTCTAGGCTGAGAAGGCAGAGTCACAGTGCAGACAAGTAATGCCAGCCAAATAGCAGCCTCACAGATGACTGTAACACTTAACCTAACCTTGAGTTGTAGAGAGAGCAGGGAATTGAGCAAGGGAGAGAAAGGAGCTTATTTGAATCCCAAAACCGAATAGTAGTCAACAACTGGCAACCAAGTTGTTAAAAGTGGGCCAAGCTTAGTAAAGAATTTCCCTAAACCGACAGTTGACATTGCCTTGTGTATTTATTGTTCTGACCAAGAGACCAGCTCCGGTTCTAAAAGGGGGAAAGCAACAAAGGAAGTTTGGTGGTGGTTATCATTGTTGTTAAAGATTTGCTATCGGCTGGGCAGTGGTGGCCCATGCCTTTATAATCACAGCACTCGGGAGACAGAGGCCAACAGATCTCTGTGTTCAAAGCCAATCTGGTCTGCAGACGGAGTTCCAGGACCGCCAGGGGATACACAAAGAACACCCATCTTGAAAAACAAACAAACAAAAAGATTTGCTAACTGAAATATTTCCCCTAGCCGTTGGCAAACGTTTTAAAGATTTATGGAATCCTCTTCACTGGGGTTTGACAAATTTGGGTACACGTGAAGTGATAAACTTTTCATCTTCGCTCCCATCACTTTCCTCCCACAGAGGGTTTTTCTTTCTTTTTTAAACCATGATACCAGCTGCACCTGTCTGCATGTTTGCTTTTGAATCGTTTAAGTCCTTTGTCCTCCCTCTGTCCTCTAGTGGTCTAAACGTTGACTTCAGAGCTCTGACCTTGGGCTCTTCCTATTCTGATTCTACACTCCCATCCTGGGCAGTCTCCAGCTTCAGACTTTAAATAGAACTCCGTGCATTGACTCTGACCTCTCCCACAGCTCCAGACTTATATATCCAGCTGACTCCCAGACATCATCTATGTTTGGATATTTCAACATTAATGTAGCTGAAAGACAGGGTCATTTTTTCAAAGACAGGGTCTTTCTATGTAACTGAAATGTAAACTCATTATGTAGCTCAGGCTAGCCTGGAACTCATGATCCTTCTGCCCCTTGAGTCCTGGGTTTACAGGTATGTACCACCACCATAGTCAGCTTGTTTTCTCCCCCCCACCTCGTGTGTGTGTGTGTGTGTGTGTGTGTGTGTGTGTAAGATCTTACATATCTTTCCACATGCTGCTAGATAAACATTTATGATTACCAAGCTACATTTCTGGTTCTAAAAGAAAATTATTATCTATATTCAAAACAAAATCAAAAATTGCTTTCTTCAAGGCCTTTGCATCTTATGGCCAAAGCACCCATTTTTGTCTGCAAATTCTTCAGGACCCACCTTCTAATCTGAACCTAATCCCTTCCCTCTTAGCCATCCACATCCAGGTAGACTCTCAAGATCACTCCCGAGGTAGGCTTACACTCTTTCTTCCCCAAGGTCTAGTTTCAATGCCTTCCTTTCTTTCTTCCTTCCTTCCTTCCTTTCTTTTCAGACAAGGTTTCTTTGTGTAACCTTGGCTGTCCTGGTACTAGCTCTGTAGACCAGGCTAGCCCCAGACTCACAGAGATCGCCACTGCTGGGATTAAAGGCATGCACCACGACCACCATCAGGCTGAGAATGCCTTTGAAATGGTTCATTTTCCTTGCTTGGAGCCTTCCAGGGTTCCCTGCTTCTAACCAAAGTGCTGGTGAAATCTGAAGCTCTTCCTCCAGTCTTTCCAATCCCTAAGCCCTGTCTACCTATCCAATCTACTCTCTCATTCACTTGGCACCAACCTCGCCTCTGCCTCCCACTATTCCTCAAGGCAGCTTCGTTCTCCTGGCTTTTAATGTTTCTGTCTGCCCTGGCCTCCCCTCCCTCCTTTCTTTTCACAAAGCTCTCTTCGCTGGGTTGCTGTTCTGTGAAACCGATACTTTGTTTTTATCTCTTTCATAAAAACGTAAGAGTGCAAGGGCCTCAGCTTTGGTTGTGTACCACTGTGTCCATATTGATAAACGGTACTGACAAGAAACCGGAAAAAATTGAACTTGCTTCTTTTCTATTGTTACTTGTTACTATGTAGTATAACAAACCCGGAACAACTTCAGATTACAAAATTAAATATTTTGCAAAGCAAAGCAAAGTATCCTGAGAGTCTTTTAAAAAAAATGATAGTTTAGCAAAGAAAGGTGCTGGGGGTGTTGGGGTGGATGTCTTCCTTTATTTCTTGCTACCTTATTTCTTAAGGCAGGGTCTCCTGCTCAACTTGAACATTACTCTTTAGCTAGACTAGATACACAGCAAGCTCCTGAGATCTGCCTGTCCTCAGCACTGTTTATAGGCACACGAACTCACGCTTGGCTTTTGCTGGTTTTGTTTCATATGTATGTGTGTATGGTGTTAGCACATGTGTGTATGCAAAATCGCATGTATATGTGTGCTCGTGTGTGTGCACATGTGTGGAGGCTCAAGGTTAATGTTAGGTATCTTTCACCTTGTTCTGTGAGGTAAAGTCTCTTGAGACTTTGCGTCATTCTTGAGCAAATGAAAGTGCACCCATATGGGGAGTCTCTCTAGCCCGCTTGCTGCGTGTAGATTCCCCTGCCTCCGCTTTCAGGAGGACCATTACTTCTACCTGCTGTTTATATGGGTCCTGGGGGTCTCAAGCCTAGTCCCTTTGCTTTTACTGCCAGCACTTTAACCGCTGAGCCATCTCCCAGGCCCATGCCTAGCTTTTGAACATAAGGGGCTGGGGATTGGAAATGAGGTCTTCTTGCTTTTATAGTAAGGGCTCTTAACTACTGAGCCATCCAGAGCCCCACAATTAGATTTTATTTGTTGAACTATAAAGACACAGGGAAATTAAAAACAAAGTATACGCAGCGCTTTCTCCTTCCGAACGAAAATGATCGCTATGCTGAGGAGAAATGCAGTAACTTTTCATTTTGTGTCCTGTGCGACCACAGACATTTGTACAGGTCACTTAGATTCTCTCGCTCCACCTGTGAAATGAGCCTGCAGACTTTTCCTCTTGGGTTGACCATTATAACGGGAGAAGAATTCAATTGCTGTGAAAATTATTTAGAAGAAAAAAAGTAGGGAATTTTCTTTTTCTTTTCATTTTTTTCGGAGCTGGGGACTGAACCCAGGGCCTTGCGCTTGCTAGGCAAGCGCTCTACCACTGAGCTAAATCCCCAACCCCGGGAATTTTTTTTTAAAGAGAAAATCTGGAAACAATGACTCTTGTAGTCCCAACTATTTTTGTCTTATCTGAAGAATAAGGAAGAAGGCCGGAGAGATGTCTCAGCAATTAAGAACAGTGGCTGCTTTCCAAGAGGATCTGGATTTGATTACCAGCACCCACATAGCTGCCGCTAACCATCTGTAACTCTAATTTCAGGGAATCCTATGCTCTCTTCTGTCCTCCTCAGGCACCAGGTATACATGTAATACACAGGTATCCATGCAGACAAAAAGTACCCCATACACCTAAAGTAAAAAATCAAAATAAAAAGAATGAAGAACATTGAAATAGTGGACTTTGGGCTGGAGAGATGACTCAGTTGTTAAGAGCACCGACTGCTCTTCCAGAGGTCCTGAGCTCAAATCCCAGCAACCACATGGTGGCTCAAAACCATCTGTAATGAGATCTGATGTCCCCTTCTGCTGTGTCTGAAGACAGCTGCAGTGAGCTTATATATAATAAATAAATCTTTAAAAGAAAGAAATAGCTGACTTTACACTCTTTTTAAAAATTCAGCATTTTTAAAAGTATCAGGAAAAAAATGGTTTTCTGAGATAGCTTTGTGGTCCATATACTAAAAGGTTAACCTCCTCCCTATGCCCCATCTCTCACTCCCTGTGTGGTCATGTTAAGAGATATTTTCTGTGATGTCTTTACTTGTCTCAAACTTGTGGGCTTAGGTCATCGTCTTGCCTCAGGCCTCCCTAGTGGCTTGGATGGCAGCCATGCACCACCATGCCTGGCTGTTAGAACAATTAAAAGGTGAGAACTAGAAGACTTTGGTTAGGCCATGGGGGGAACCTGCCCTTTGGAAGGGACTAAGGCCATTCTTCTAGGACCCTGCTCTTTAGAGAACAGGTTATTACAAAAGAGTCAGTTTGACTCCTGTTCGGTTTCTGGCTTCCTTCCGCATTCTGTGATCTCTCTCAGTCACAGTCCGATCCAACCATGGTGTCATCTGCCGTGATGTAACACCATGGGGTGTTACCATGGGGGTCTCACCAGAGCTAACACACACTGTTTAGGATTTCAAACCCCCAAATTATGAGTTATATAACCCTCTCTTCTTTATAAACTATACAGCGTCAAGTATTTCCTTAGGGCAATGAAAATCATCTTAAGAGATCCTGTACTCTGTAGAATCAGAATAACAACACATAATTAGTAGTTAGATGTGGGCCAGACAATGAAAGGAATAGCACTGAAATGTAGACATTTGTATAATATGTTAATTGTGTTTCTTATCAAGCACAATCGAGTAGAGCTTTGTGCAAAGTATAATGGACAAAAAGGCGACCATTACATTTTGGGATATGAGGCAACAAAATGTCTTGGAGAGGAATGTAGTACAGAGTTTTTTGTTTGTGGTGGTGTTGTTGTTGTCTCACTGTGTAGAATGGTGTCAAACTAGGGGTTGCACTGCACCTGCCTCCTGAGTGCTGGGATAGTACTGAGCATTTTTGAAGCTCTGTTTCCCAGCAAGCATGCTGTTTTAGAGGCATACATCATTGCGGTGACTTGGGAGAATCGACAACTAATTCCTTTTGGTGGCTGTGATTATGGTGGGATGATACTATGAGAAAAGACACACATTCGCGTATGCGTGCACACGCGCACACACACACACACGTGCACACTTATACATGTCCACACATACACATGCACATGCACATACATATACATGCACACACACATGCACACTTGCACACACACACCACACACATACATACACACACACACACACACACACACACACACACACACTTTTACTGTAAATACACTGAATGCTTCATTCCTCCCTCCAAGCTCAGGCTTTCCTGAATCAGCACTCGTCTTAGACACGTGGTGATGCTTCCAACCCCAAAGCCTTTTATTAGATCTAAAGAACTGAGGCCAGCATGGAGGGAATGCATGGGAAAGTGACTTGGGAAAGCGAAAGATCAAAGAGAGGTCACTCAACCCCAGGCTGCTGCTTTCCCAGGGTGCTCCCAGCAATTCCCCTCCCACGATCTTGTCTTTTATGACTTCCAGTTTCCAGAGCTGAACGCATTTCAGACCGTCTAAAGCATCTGAGTTTTCCTGCCGGATTCAAAATACATGTTGGCTGAGAGTTCACCTATGCTTCTGAAACTGAATGCAGAAGATAGGAGGTTTCCCAGGCAACTTGAGAGGAGCTGTGCTAGATAATCCTATATGGCATGTTGTTGGTTTTTTGGTTTTTTTTTTTTAATCACTGTACTTGGCTTAGAAAGTTATTTTGTGTTTAAGTACAGATGAGCTTGGATATAGTGGGGGTTAGGGGTCATAATACAGCAAACAGAACAATAAAACTACCCTATCAAAATATTAGTCCCCTGCTCCCCACTCAATTTTACCTCTATGTATTTCATGTTGAAAACAAACAGCATAACTCCTCTGAGTGATATAAAGGCCGGGCTCCAGCAGAGCTGGCAACGCACAGACCCAGCAGCTCACTCCCTCATTCTCAGGTCATGCTGTAATCTAAAAACTGTTTTCTCTGTAGTCTTTGATGGGTTTTAAAAATAAAAAGCAACAACCCTCTTGCTTAGGGCAACGGGATAGTTTGTAAAATGGTACAAAGAAAGAGAGAGTGTTGAGCAGGTAAGAAAATGATAACTTTGTTGCTTCAGAATGCCTCTCGGGGTAAGTGTTCAGTAGAAGGCCTGATGTTTATTCAAGTACGAGGGAGGCATTGTTGACATTGAGGGAAGTGGAAGCAAGGAGAGATTCATAAAGTCTATATGGCAATAGAGAGCGGCATTTGGGACTGAGGAGATAGCTCAGTCAGTAAATGTCCTAAAAGAGGATGTCAACAAGACAACGCCAATGGACGAGCTAAGTGGAAGGAAGACAGCCCACGAGACCTCAATCCAGACAAGTAAGGAATGTGAGAGCAGTCTTCTCCAGGAGAAGCATACCAGTCTCTCATCCAGAACCAAGTAGTCATCCCTGAAAACATACATACAAGTAACATTATACAGCCTGAGCAGGTTGTACTTATACATTGAAATATACATACATATATATACATACATATATACACACATATACTTACACACACGCATATATTGGGAGGGAGGAGGGAGTCCATAGGTTGGATGGAGGAAAAGGGGGTGGGTAGTATAATCTCAAAAAATATATTAAATGATGGCGTACAAATGGTCAATAAATATATGAAAGCAATGTTCAACATTTTTTTTTTAGCCATCAGGGAAATGCAATCAAAACTACGCTGAGATTTGGACTTCCACCAGTCAAGAAAGCCAACAACAAAAGCTGGAGAGCTGGGAGCGAAGGGCTTATATACTTCCGGTGTGAATGTCAATTAGTGCAAACACAGTGAGAACAGCACGGAGGCTCCTCAAACAGCTAATAGTCCCAGTGCTTCGGAGCCAGAGACAGAAAGATCATGAGTTTGAGGTAAGCCTGGGCTATACAGCAATTTTCCAGGATAGCCTCGAATAAATATTAAGACTATATCTTGAAAGAAAAAAAAAAAAGACTAAAAGTAGAATTGCCAAGTGATCCAGCTGTTCCCCCCTAGGAATGCTGGGAATCTATCCAAGTGGCATTAGGCCAGCCTACTACTGAGCCTTCCTGCACATCCATTGTCTCGGAACACGATTCACAATGGTTAAGATACACTAACAGTCTACAAGCCTACCAATGGTTGTGTGACAAGTGTGTAAGACGGGTGAAGTGTCTCAGCAAAAGGCACTTGGTACCAGGTCGGATGGCCTGGGCTCAATCCCTAGAACTCATGGTGGAAGAAGAGAACTGACTCCCCAAAGGACACTCTGACTTTTACCTGGCTCTACAGCATGTGCACACACACACACACACACACACACACACACACACACACACCTTACATATACAGTAATAATAAATAAGAATTTTAAATGTTTTTAAAAGAAAATGGGGTATATGTATCCAATGGGGCATTTATTCAATCATAGAGAATAACAAAATGATAATTGGATGAAGCTGAAGTTCGTGTTAAGCAAATCATACCAGGTCAGAAAGACACATATCATGTTTCTCTCATATACAGAACGTAGAGGTGGGGGCTATGGAGGGGTAGCATGGAAATAGAAGGGAGCCTATCTGAGAAAGGAAGACCAGAGAGAGAGGGGACAGAGGAGAGGAGAGGGACATGAATAAGATCAATGTACACAATACACTTCCATAATAATATCATGATGAGACCCACCAATAAATGTATGTTAATTAAAAAGAGGTGACACTCAGTGGGAGGTCTTAAGATCACTGAAGGGAGCCCTTGGAAAGGATAGTAAGACTCAGTTCTCTTCTGTTTCTTGGCCTTGAGTAAATCGGTTCACTCCATGTGTCTGCCATGCCTTACCTTAATGATGTGCCAGCTCTGGTCCAAGTTAACAGGACCAGCTGAGGCTCCAAACCTGTAAGCCAATATAGACCTTTTCTCTAGGAAAGCTAACTTCCTCAAGTTTGGTAACAAAAAGCTGCCTCACACACCAGGCAGTCTTACATATCCGAGGAGAGCGCCCCCTACCCACATGAGAACCCACTTTCCACCCTTTTTACTCTGCTCTACAAAGGGTAAGAAAACCCTTGCTCTTCGGTTCCTATCACTGCTTTTCTTTTCGCTGTAGTTGGCCGTGCCTTTTCCCTTGACCCCTAAGGACACCAAAGAAAATTCCACTCTCAGGTACAGTGATTCAAACTAGGCTCTTCTACATAGATAAAGCATTTCTACGCGTTTCAAACACGTCTTTACTGGATTTTTTTTTTCTGGGGTGGGAGGAAGTGACAATAAAGTTGCTTGTTGGTTGCGTTTTTTCAAAGAGAATCTCATTATGCAGCTCAGGACAGCCTGGAACTCATGATCCCACTGCCTCAGCTTTCAAGGCTGGGATTCCAGGCATGTGTCACCATGCCCCACACCCATTCATATCTTTTGATAGGCAAGTAAGCCAGGGTAAGAGAGCAATTTTTCTATCCAATCCATTCCATAGTCACAACTAGCCCCGCCTCCAAACTAGCCCCCATCCTCTTTCTGCCCCACCCACCTCACCCCACCCCCTTGTGGTTTCTTAAGCCAAACAGCAGATTACTCAGTATCACTTCAATGATACTTCAATGATAGCAGGGAAGCCAATCAGCCTGTTTTCCCTGAGCAGGTCAGGGATTTCGTCTTTTCTTTTTACCGAGGGAGAAAGCTAGCTTCAAGGAAATGAGGAAAGCTTACTGAGAGGCACCCTTCCTAATTAAGTTCTTACCTGTACAGTAGGGACCATGCTAAAGGCTGGGCAGAGAAAGGCAAACAGGGAGTGCCTCTGGTTCCCAGCACTTGGAGTTTACAGGAGATGAAAACAGCAAGAGCTAATCTCTGGGCTTACAGACATCAAACAGCTGTGCAAACATTGGGCAGCGGCAGAAATTAAACACGAAAGTAAATAAAGTATTTACCTTATGTAAAAGTCGCGCAGCTGCCGTTATTCTCTACTAGGGCTCCGGAGAAGGCTAGGGACAGGATGCGAAAGTGCTTGCATTTTTTTTTTTCTGTAGGGGATGGTGTCGGCGGAAAGGTCACTCGGGGAACAAAGCAAACTATTGCATAAAGCCTCGTCTGCTGGTGCATAACCTCTAAACCTCAGCCTTTGGGTTGAACTGAGTTTGTTTCTCAGAAGTATCTCTTCCATGTCAGACCACGCTTTTAGGAATCTGTGTCAGGAACTAATTTTAAAGTGTTAGAGATGGCCCCAGTGGCCAGCCACAGCAGGAACTCAGTGAAGAGGCCTGAGAGCTGCCACCAGAACCGTCCTACCTCAAAGGACGGCTTGATTTCCCACATACATTCAGGGCCATCAAGTGAGCCACAGTAGACCACTGCCGCCAGAGCCCCTGCCTGGTAACCCTGTATCGTGGAACTCTCCTCAGCCTTCCTAATGAAGAAACACAGCTTTAATCAGCGGAGATGCCGGGAGTCAACACCGGGAGCATGGGACACATGAGTAATTGATGACCTACTAAGCTGCTCCTGAATCCTACTTCAGATGCCCAAAAGGAAGAGCGCCTTTTGTGTTTAAGTGAAAATAATTGTTTGTCCAGAGACATTATGCAGAGTAGTCTATATATCTGAACAACAGTCAAGATTTTAAAAGAAATAAAAACAATACAAGCTTATAGGTACAAAATTAGAAATGGTGGTAACATGAAAAAAATGCAGAACCATAATTTAGGCATAATCGGTGTTAATATTTTAATATATAACTTTGTATACATAGATTAAAAGCTTTTTACTGGGACCAATGAGATGGCTAAGTAGGTTAGGAGACTTGCTGCCAAGACTGATGGCCTGAATTCAATTCCCTGTGCCCACATGATAGAGGAAGAATGGACTCCTATAAGCTCTCGTCTACATGTATTCCATGGCATACGTGAAAATCAATAGATAGCATGTAATTGAGCAATGATGAATTTTTAAAAATTATACCAATAAGACCATACTGGAGATATTGCATGTAATCTAATTTCTCTCCTTAGTAGTACTGTTTAGCTTTTCATGTCAATAAATGCTTACACTATATTTGTATAATCATATATCCATACAATATACCATTCTCCCTTTCATAGTCCCCCATAGCAATGACAGATGGGTCATCTTTGCTGCTAAAAGCAGGTGCACACACACACACACACACACACACACACACACAGAGCACACACATACACAATACACACATACACACCATACACTCACCACACACACACACACCACACACACTCACACACACACACTCATACCCACACACACACCACACACACATACACACAAACACACCACACACACACACACACACACACACACACACACACACACACACACACACTCCAAACCAAACAAACAAAAAGCGTTCCCTCACCCTAGCTGATACATAGAGCTCAGTGATTAGTTATAAAAGATTCCCAGTAGAGAACTTTCTTTCGTTTCTTTTCTTTTTTGGTACGTCTCACTGTGTAGCCCAAACTTGTCCAAAAGGGAAGCCCCTCTTATTTCAGCCTCCAGAGTGTTGGGATTACAGAGACCATTATGATTGAGCTAGGAGACCTGTCTCTTAAAACCTTCTCTGCTGCTAACACTTCCTATTTTCACATGGGAAGTCCCGAGATGGGTTTTAAAACGGATTTTATGCTCAGCCCTTGCTTCGGCACCAAAGTAAATGATGCCCCAAAGTTCACGCATGCTCCAATAGAAACGCAATAGCTTTTTAGCTGAGTAGAATCCTTGAGCAGCTGGGAACAGAGTTAATGTTGTCTGATACTAATTACTCCCTAGATCTAGTTTATTATAGGAAACAGATTCAGTTCTCAGTGTATTCTCTCAGGACCTGGCCTACATAGTTATTAATTTTACTCCTTTTAAAAAAAAAGAGTATTTACTCATTTATTTTATATATATGATGAGTACACTGTAGCTGTCTTCAGACACACCAGAAGAGGACATCGGATGCCATCACAGTGGGTTGTGAGCCACCATGTGGTTGCTGAGAATTGAACCCAGGACCTCTAGAAGAGCAGTCAGTGCTCTTAACCACTGAGCCATCTCTCCAGCCACATTAATTTTATCCTTGAGTTTCATATATTTCATTCATGTTTCTGTTTGGGTTCTGTCCCCTGAATCTATTCAGTTCATAGTTTATTACTGCATGGTCATTGAATTAACCTTCTGAAGACATCAATTTTTTTAAAAGAAATGCTTGAGAGATTATTCAGTGATTAAGAACACGAACTGTACTTCCACGGGACCGGAGTTTGGTTTTCAGCAGTCATGTCAGGTGGCTTACAACTCCAGCTCTGAGAGGCTCCTCTGGCCCACAAGGCGCCTTCACTCATATGCACACACCGTACCACACACACACATTCATATCATTCTTTAATAGCTTCTGAGCAGTGTAACTGTGAGAGAGGGTCCTAGAATTCAGGCTGCTGCACTATAACCTACAAAGAGACACAGAGTTGTCCTAAGGTGCCAAGCCTCCTTCAACCCAAATAAATGTGCCTCTGAACTGTTATCACAGTGTGCTAACCGCTCATGAAAAACTGGGCCAAGAAGCGAAGTTTCTGCTTCTACAAGAGAGACAGAGACTCAGAGAGAGAATCCAAACTAATTGCCCTCTCTACATGGGAGTGGAGAGGAGGGGTCTGCCGAGTCAGGGCTAGCAGATATGTAATGAGTGCTAGTCTGACTCCCACCAGAGACTCAAGGAGCTGCTCTGGGGAAAGGATGGACAGCTGCCATTCCTCCAGGCACACCCCGGGAATGCTAAGGAAGATCACATATTCTGACTCCTTCCATTGCAAAGACACAAGAACAAGTTCGTTGACATTACTTCAGGCTACCTTGTATAGAACCTATACGTTCACTCGACCACGAAGGAGAGGCAACTGTGCCAAGGATGCTCTCTTTCTCTGTGGCTCTCTTGAGGAGAGGACTCAGTTGTTCAAAGCAAACAAGCATGAGAAGGGGAAAGTACCACTTACTCGGACATAGTTGGCATCTCAAGCCCTGAGCAGTTAATAACCGGCTGCTTGAGGTGGAAGCAGCCATAACTATCACAGTCTCTGTCTGTCTGTCTGTCTGTCTGTCTGTCTGTCTGTCTATCTATCTATCTATCTATCTATCTAATATGTATGTATGTATCTATCTGTCTATCTATCTAATATGTATGTATGTATCTATCTATCTGTCTATCTATCTATCTATCTATCTATCTAATATGTATGGGTGTTTTGCCTCCCTTTATATCTGTATGCCACATGCATGCCTACCTTGCTACTTGAATTGCTCTTGCAAACCTTACTGAGCCTGCCTTCTCTCTAGAAAAAACAAAAAAAAACAAAAAAAAAAAAAAACACCAAAATCTCCTTTCCGATCGTCAAAGACAAAGAAGTGAAAATGATTTTAAAAGTAAAGCATAAAGATGTTTATAAAATGGAATATGGACCAATGACTCTAGCCAGGAGGGGAGTGATTTTTGAACAAATATCCAATTGTTTTCCATTACTCCATCTGGGTCTGTTCACAGGGAATTTGGAACCTCTTCCTGACAAAGGCTGGGGGACCTCATTGCACCCCTGGGAGGTCCGCAGGAAAAGGGAGGGAGGAGGGCAGTATTTTCAGAACATGGCAAATAGTGCCAAAATAAAGATAACACGCAGTTTAAAGAGAGGCTGGGACCACAAACCAGCACGGGGAGCCAGGAAGCCAGCGCACTGAGCTAGGCAGCAGAAATGGAAGCCAGAAAACAGAGCCAGCAGGCAGAGGGACAGGAAGAATAAGGCAGCAGAGAAAGTTGGCCTAGGCAAATACTTGGGACAAGGGCTCAAGGCACCTAGCTACTTGCTTGTACAGCAGGGTGTGGGGATGTGTGGCTAAGTGGGACGGGTTGGTAAAATGTAAATCAACTTGATATGCAGCCACCTGGAGTTCTAGGTACAGAGATAGACCCAGAGTATGGCATGGTATTAATGTGAACAGTTAGGCATGGGGCACAAGTCGTGTGTTTGTTCAGATAAACGCTCACATATGTGAGACCCTTACTTTGCTCCATGCTAAGCTATGCACATTCATTATAAATATGTCATTTAGCATTTCCAAAAATAGACTCAATTAAGTACAATTATATCTGCTTTGTAGCCTGGAGACATGAGACAAAGGTTGGATGATTTCCTTAACATCACATACAACCAGCAGCAGTATGATTTAAAGTTGGGTCTCTGGCCCTTCAGAACCCAGCTCTTCTCGAATTTAATAGAATTAGATAGGTGCATTCGTCTTTCCTCACAGTCTTCTGATTTGGTCGTTCTGGGGCAGAGCCAGGAATCCACAGGTTAACATGCATAACTGCTGGTATTGATACAGTTGCTCGGGTGTCCAGGCAAGACACATCAGCAAAGATTGGCAACAAAAAGATAGGAAAGAAGGCTAAAAATAAAGTCATATGTAGAAGAAGACTCACCATCAAAATCATAGACTTGGAAGCTTTTGACTATTTTGATAGTCTTACTACTTACTTTCCTCCCCAAATAAATGTTTCCTGTCATCCAGAAACAGCCAAAAGTTAGCCCTTCCAGTGCCTAGCAGAATCAAACTTCCTCACTGGCATAAACCCCTAAAATTCCACCCAATGCTCAACCCTGACTCAGAGCTATAGACCGTCCCTCTGTTATGTTGTCAGAACTGTATTCAATGTCAAAGACCTCAGATAACCTGCAGGAGTTGTCCATGCTCAGGCGAGAGATTCCTAGCTTACTGGCTCTTCACCTGAACAAGACTACAATAAGGACTTGCCTTCCCGGTATTCCCAAAGACAGCCTTCAAATAGCGGGGCCAGTCCTCACGATTACCCAGCCAGACAAAGCACAATGCTAGAAATCACTGTCACACATGATACACATTTCCCTTACTTACTTTTGAGAAACTCTTGAATCCCTGGCTCCAGATTCAGGGGTGAAATCCGTCTTCCTTACAAGGTCTTCTCCTCTTCAAAGGTGCCCTCCCTCCCCTTAGAGCTGACAGATTTTCTTCAAGCGATTACACAATGTTCCTTCAGAGAAACCCCAAGAGGCTAGAATGGGTTGCTTTGCAATTTTCATGTCTCCAAATGAGAACGAGAAGGTCACGGGGCGACCGATAATCTGCATGAGCTGGAAACGGCCATGTTTGTGTCCTCTTCCAGTTTCCCAAGTCTTCCCTCTGCTTTCTTTGCTGCCTTTCCACTTAAGTTTGTCTGTAAGCGCCTTTGTGGCCTCCACGGCAGGCCTCAGGCCAAGGCAGAAAAACGGATTCTTTTCATCTATTCAAGTGTGATCTGGGGCAGACAAGCCTGCTGCACAGGCAAGAGGCACAGTGAAGTATTCTGTTTTCAGCATTCAGTCCGCAGAGCCTATCGTGGGGCCTGCCCTTGGCAAAGCCAGCCCAGTGACCAGGGCCATTTGGCAGAAGCAAGAATGCTACTAGTCTGGTCCCTCCTGTCACCTGGACGGGGCATCCTGGTCCAAAGAACAGGAGCTGGGCTTCCTGTTCCAAGCACACCTCCCGAGTTCATCTCCAGCTTTCAAAACATCTTTTAACTGTCCAAACAGCAACTTTATTTGTTTATTTTGAAATGCTGGGTGAGTTCGGAAAACATTATAGTTACTATATATGGAAAACATCCACATAATGGTACCTGAATGGAGCCTTAGTATCAAATGGAGCACACTTCCTGTCTTCAACACAAGAGAATGCGGGCCTCAGATATACCCGCAGAAGAAGGACACTGGGTAAAAGTAAACATCGGGCAGTCCAAGGGTACTCTTCCTGTGTGTTTAATTTACTAAAAATCTACTTTTTTGGATAAAAGTATGAAAGAAAAGTATGAAAGTGTCAGACTGTGTAGCGGGAGTGTTTTGGCTGTCCCACTTTGTGCTACCGGCTGGTCTCAGGTGCGCACCTGCCCAGGAGATAGCTAGGATCCACAGTTGAAACACACACACACACACACACACACACACACACACACACACAATAAGCTTGTGGTTGTATGGCTGGGTTCTTCTAAGACTTCCACGGCTTGCATGCCCTTTACTCCTAGCTCAGCACCTCTAAATCTGCCCTCACCTTAGTTGTCCAGTTACCTCCTAGCTCAACAGTCTCTTAAGGGCTGGACAGGGCTCTACCCTTGAGCTGTATACTCCTAGCCCTTACATCACACTACGTATCAGCATGTTAGGCTTCCTGTTTCCAGCCAGCGCCGAGCGATGGGCATCTTTTTGGGACAACTAGCGAAACCTGCAAGACCAGGAGTAAGAGTAAACCCTACTACAAGAAGCAGAAGTATGAGCTGGGACAGCCTGCTGCCAACACTAAGATTGGCCCTTGCTGCATATACACAGTCCGAGTTCAAGGAGCTGTACCTTCCCCCGAGATTGGATGTGGGGAACTTTTCCTGGGGCTCTGAGTATTGTACTGGCAAACCAAGGATCATTGATGTTGTCTACAATGCATCCAATAATGAACTCATCCAATCAAGATCCTCGTGAAGAACTGCATTGTGCTTATTGACAGCACACCATACCAGTCCCACTATGCACTGCCCCTGGGCTGCAAGAACGGGACCAAGCTGACTCCTGAGGGGGAAGAGATTTTAAACAAGCAAACAAACAAGCAAACAATGATCGAAGAAAATTCAGAAGAAATACATTGAAAGAAAAAAGAGGGGTTGGGGATTTAGCTCAGTGGTAGAGTGCTTGCCTAGGAAGCGCAAGGCCCTGGGTTCGGTCCCCAGCTCCGAAAAAAAGAACCAAAAAAAAAAAAAAGAAAGAAAGAAAGAAAGAATAAAGAAAAAAGAATGCCAGTTCCAGCAGGGCGAGCTTCTCACCTGCACTGCCTCAAGACCAGGCAAGTGTGGCAGAGCAGATGGCTACATGTTGGAAGGCGAGGACATAGAGTTCTATCTGTGGAAGACCAAAGCCCAGGAAGGCAAATAAACAGTCATTCATAGTTGGTGTAATAAAGGTGTTTGTTGTTCTGAAATAAACAAAAAAGTATTATCCAAATAAAAGGTGCTCGCTCTATCACTCAACACTATTGAGAGTGCTTTATGAAGTTGAGAATTATTGCTGATGGCAAAGGGGCAGGAAAGCATCATCACTTGATTATAGTATTATTGTATATGGGGGTGGGGAGGATTCATCATAAAAATAGTATGAGGGACCTGGGAACACGGCTCGGTAGTTAAGAGTACTTGTTCTTGCAGAGGACTTGGAATCAATCCCCAGTCGTCACACAGTGGCTCACAACTATCTGTAACTTTAGATCCAGGGAATCCAACAGGCATGTGCATGCATGCTGGGGAAAACATCCAACACATAAAATAAAATAAAATTCCCTAATCTGATGAGTTACAAGATAGACACAATACTACAAACGTCAAAGCTGGAGAGATGGCTCGCTGATTACAAGCACTTGTTGCTCTTGCAGAGGACCTGGGCTCAGCTTTTAGAACCCACCTGATGCCTTACAACCGTCTATAGCTTCAGTTCAAAGAGATCCAATTCCCTCTTCTCATCTCTGTGGGCTCTAGGCACACAAGTAGTGTTCAGACTTACACACTGGGAAAACACTCCTGCCCATGAAAATGGAATTAATGAATCATTTAATCTTCCTTATAGTCTAGAAAACAGGCATTTGGAATATTAAAACAATAGCTAAAACATAAACTACCAAAGGATCAGGTGGACCGAAAATATATAACATCTAGATGAAGGGGGTCCTAACCATCAGAGGAAAGAAACATTGGACCTGCTGGACAGATGGCTCAGTGGTTAAGAGCACTGATTGCTCTTCCAGAGGTGCTGAGTTCAAATCCCAGCAACTACATGGGATCTGATGCCTTCTTCTGGTGTGTCCGAAGACAGCTACAGTATACTCACATAAAAATAAATAAATTCAGGCTGGGGATTTAGCTCAGTGGTAGAGCGCTTACCTAGGAAGCGCAAGGCCCTGGGTTCGGTCCCCAGCTCCGAAAAAAAGAACCAAAATAATAAATAAATAAATAAATAAATAAATAAATAAATAAATTCTTCTTTAAAGAAAGAGAGAAAGAAAGGAAGAAAGAAAGAAAGAGAGAAAGACAGACAGACAGACAGGCAGACTGAACCTAAATCTGGCTAGTAGTTCCAGAAAAATTCTCCAAACAACGATATAAATAATATCCAGTATAAAGTTCCAATAATATTTTTGGGTGGTAATGGGGACGGTGTGTAGAAGGATATTATAGAGGGAGATACTATACATCCAGCAAATACTTAAGTCAGTGATATCATGACAGATTTGCAGAGCATTTGAAATGAATCATTGTTACAAGTAATCTCTAGCAAAGAAATGTAAAAGTTGCCAAGTTTGATTTTATTAAAACTGGTCAAAGTCCAACATGTTAGAAGTCTTTGAGATGGATTTGTTTTATGGGGGGTAGGGGGAAATATTTGCAACTTTACCAGACAAAAATCTACAACTTAACAAGTGTGACAGTTCATTTTGATAGTCAACTTGGTGGGACTTAGAATCAAATAGGAAACAAACCTCTGAGTGGGCTGCTGCCACGGCAACTTTCTCTCTCCTGAGACAAAATACTCTGAGAGAAGCAACTTAAAGGATAAAGAGTTTATTTGGGCTTACAGTGCGGGAGGGATAGTATCCAACACAGCAGCAGGAAGGGAGGGTATGGTAACAGGAGCAGGGTGCTCACATTGTATCGATGCTCAAGAAGCAGAGAATGAACAGGAAGTGGGGCTAGGCCCTCAGTGACCCACTTCCTCCTCTAAGGCTCCAACTCCTAAAAGTTCCACAGCATTTAGAAACAGTACCGACAATTAATAATGAAGGATTCATATATTTGAGCCAATGGAAGGCATTCCACATTCAAACCACAGTTGCCGAGGGTTTATCCAGAGGTGTTTAACTGAGTGGGAAGAACCACCTTGAGTGCCCACAGCACTGGGCTGTGATTGCAGACTGGATAAAAACAGAAAGCTAACTGAGCACCGGCATTCACCTCTCTGCTCCTGACTTTGGACACAATGGGACCAGCTACTTCAGACTTCTACAAGTACAGCTAGCTGCTCTTATCGCCACGCTTGTCCAGCCATGGCAAACTCTATATTCAAACTGTGATGAAAAATAAACCTTCCCTTTTTTAAGTTGCTTTTGCTAGTTATCTATCATAAGAACAAGAAAAGTCGTCAACACAGCAGGTAATGTCGGTATCTGTATCTTTAGCCAATAGCAAAACAGCAAAACATGCCCCTTTTATCCAGAAGTATGAAACCAAAAGGTAGGTTAAAGATGTAGCTTAGTGGTGAGTTCTCACCTAGCAAACATGGTGTCTTGGGTTCAATCCCCAGTACCACAAAGACAAAAGACAAAACATGGTCTAGACAGGGGCAAAGTTCTCTAGCAATAGCTGTATGTGGTGATGGAACATATATGGCCCCTCATAGACTCATGTGTTTGAATGGTTGTCCCATAGGGAGTAGCACTATTGGCAGGGTGGGGCCTTGTTGGAGTAGGTGTGGTCTTGTCAGAGGAAGTGTGTCACTGTGGAGGCAGGCTTTGGGGTCTCCTAGTGCTTGCACTAAACCCAGTGTGGCACACAGCCTCCTTTTGCTGCCTTCAGATCAAGATGTAGAACTCTCAACTCCTTCTCTAGCACCACGTCTGCCTGCATGCCGCCATGCTTCCTGTCACGATGATAATGGACTAAACCTCTGAAACTGTAACCCGACCCCAATTAAACGTTTTCCTATTAAGAAGGTGTCTCTTCACAGCAATAAAACCCTAGCAAAGACACTATACAAAGAATTATTACTCAAAGCAGGGTTTGTTTCTGATGGATCAGGAAGTCTAGCTTAACTCAGTATTTTCTTACCAGGTTAGCTAAACTCTTCTATTAAAAAATAATAATAATAACCCCCAAATTCTGTTTATCAATCTTTTTCCTTTGGAATGCTACTCCATTCAGGAACATTAACGTCCTTGGTAACAAGGTGAGGTTTGCAACACTTACATGTGTAGGTCTGTTTTCCTTAATAACAGAGAAGAGGTTTTCTCTGGGGTATTTAGTAACTTCTTCAGGACATAACAACAGTAACAAAATGCCAATCGTGTATCTTGAATCTTACCCAAATCTCTGAGAAAGCGAAGAAAGTGAAAAAAAACTCAATTTTTCTTAATGTTTCCTTTTGAGCCTGAGACCGTGAAAGTGATTGAAAAATTTCCCTCTTCCTGCAAATGTTTGGTGTAGGCCAGAAAGACCTCGAACTACTTTGAACTGATCAGTCTTCCTGCCATGGAGTGAGAGAGGTCAGAACACAATTAAAATATTCATGACCTGGGAGGCTAGTATCATAATATTAGGCATTTGGTTTCTTTGTTCTGCGGCCCCAACTTGATCTACAATACAAACGAATATCAAATGAACTAGGAACAAATGCAGTCATCTTTCAGAGTCTGTGGGGAGTTAGCTTTAGACAGGCCCATCCCACAGTTCTTGGACATTCTAGACCTTTACATAAAGCAATGCAGTATTTGCATATAACCTAAACCCTTCCTCTAGTAACCGCTAGATTACGTATAATATCTAACACCAGATCAGTGCTATGCAAGTAGCTGTCTTTCTGTGCTGACGAAAAGGGAAAATAGCTTGTAGGCGTTCAGTACAATTTTTTCTTCTTCTCGAATGTTTTCAGCCTATGGTTGGTTGACTGTGGATGCAGGTCCTGCAGACCCAGAGAGCTGACTCCGCCACACCTGGAATGCCCTAGGGCATCCATTTAAATAGAATGTTTATTTGCAACAAGACAATATATCCTTCGGTGTCCCCTTCGAATGTCCCTAAACAAGCTCCTAAACTATTTTCAAATACTTCAATTGCTGATGAAAGTTCCGGTCCATGTTTGACTTCATGCATTTTAAGTCATATTTGTGGGTTTTTGTTTTTACACAGTAATAATCTTCCTCTCCCCCTTTTTTTCTATTCTAAGATTGACTCCATAGGCCTGTACATGCTAGGCAAGTGTTCTTCCATGAGGTAAACTCACGGCCTAAGGATGATTTTAAAAAGCAAAACAAACAAACAAAGGAATGTTCCTCCCAGAACCTTTCAAGGAGTACCAAAACTATTTGACATTTGCAACACTAAAGGAGGTTGGCCCGAGGCATGCAGGGTAAGAGCCTCAGTACAAAGTCTGAAATCTCCGGCTCACAGTTTCAGACCCGTCTGGGCATGCTTGACTGACTGGCCGAGCAGGCTGCCCAGAGTTCTCCTTGGGGAAAGGAATGAAAAGTCTGGAGAAAAAAAGAGACAGAGAGAGACTTAGGAATGTTGAAGTGGGATAGCAGCCTTCTGGCACCCTCGTGCCAGGAACTGAACTTCACCACCAGTGGTGTAAACAAACTAGAAGGAAGGGTTGTTTTTTTTTTAAATGTCTTCATAAAAAAATGTAAATATTTAAGGATTAATTAACAAGAAGTGTAATAAACAATGCTATAGGTTCAAAGGCTACTGGAATGCAGACGGGTGATGTGATGCAAATGAACTCTGCCCAGGCCGGGAGTCCGCCTCAGCTCCACTGCACTCTCCCACACTGGGCACGGGGATGACTCAGCACTTGTCTTCCTGTGTCCCTTTTTCTTTGTCTTTCCGTGGTTTGCCCTTCAGTCTCCCAAGGCACAGGAGGTGAGGGAAGTGAGCATGTGGCACTTTTGTGCCTTTATAGTGAGAGAGAATTTAAACAGGCAAGGAAAGGTCTATTTGTTACAAACCTCTAAACCGTCAATTTATCAGGTGTAAGACAGGTTTCTTGAGTGACCAGAGAGCTCTGACCTTTCCAACTCTCTTGGCTCTCACTAAGTGTAGCCCCCCTGATTTTCCTATCAGGTTGCTACCAGGACAAGATTCCTAGGGAGATGCAGAAAAACTTCAGGAAACTTCAATTTTGCATATGTGCGAATAGATGACACAAGGCAAACAGTGCTTAAACGGATTTGTAGGATTTCCCCCATCCATTACAGAGCATCTTAGAAGAGGATAATCTATGGTCATCAGAGTCAGGTGTATGTTCCTATTCAGCCATCCTTAGAGCATGCTGTCTCTACATCTTCCTGGTGCCAAAATAGTATCATGCTCACATTCTAGGGAGAAAGAAGTAGAAAGGACAAAGGCATTAGTTCTTGATTAAAGGACAAAGGCATCTGTCCTTAAAGAAGATCCTGAAAGTATTCCATAGAAATAGCATCTTTCATTTTAATGGCAGTAACTGTTATATCCAACGCCCACTACCAAACATATTGAGAAACGCAGTTGTACAGCTAGACTCTGCCGTCAATGTTCTGTTCTAACAAACAGACAGAGGCACACACCTGTTATTGCAGGACTTTGGAGGTTAAAGGAAAGAGACTCAGGAATTCGATGTTCTCCTTCACCATATATCAAGTTTAAGGCCAGCATAGGAGAGTTGAGACTTTGCTTCAAAAAAAATTAATTTGGGGACTGGAGAAATGGTTCAGGAGTTAAGAGCACCGTTTGCTTTTCCAGAGGATACGAGTTCAATTCCCTGGCCTGAAGTCTCACAATCACCTATAACTCCAAGTCCAGGGAACCCAATGCTTTCTTCTGGCTTCCAGAGGCATACAGTATGCACTCATCCACATATAGTAAGTCATTTTAAGTGAATTTTGATAAAAACAGTTATTTCTGTCTTCTGATACAATGTAGGATTTTGATATGAAAATTCAAGATGTCAAAATAATGCTGAGTAACAGGGATGGGATGGGACAGGGTATTTCTATGAATGAATTCAGTTGTGGTAGATGGGAAAGGGGTGGAAGGGTTACACTGGGCTGGCTGTTGTTCAGCAATTGAGCACATGGAAGGGTTATTTCTGACAACCCCTAGAGGGAACAGGCAAAGTTCGGCAGAGAGTTCCAAAGATGCTCATGGTCTCGCGCTGTTTGACTCCCTAAACTCTAAGTCAGCAAAGATGCATGAACTCGAGGAAAGGAAGTTTGCGTGACTGAGAGACACCTACTTCATAGTTGTAGTACCTGAGTGCATTTATTCAATCTTTCTGTACTTCTGTGGAAGACCCGCTTGAGACAGTAGGTGAGCCCGCCTTGTTTGTGGATTTAATTCCCTCAACCGAACCTGAGACAATGAGTCTAACAAAGGCCGTCATCCAAAGTACTGACCTCCTGGAAGAATGAGGCTGACCCAACTCACATCTGGCCTGTTCTCTCTAGACAAACACGTACACAGGGTCCCTAAATGCGAGAGAGCTAGGAGGAGCGAGTGGAGACCAGACCAGCATAAGCTAGTGTATCGAGAATGTCCTGGAATAAGACATCACACAGTGGAAAGCATATGGACTGAGAGGAGACAAGGGGGACAATCTTCTTTTGAGGTGTGATGCAAACAAATCTGAAAGAAAAGGAGGTTCAGATGAAGAGTTCCTCCACGGAATCATCTGAAGGAAACGAGGCACACAGGCCGGGGCAAGGGAAGAGGTAACTCATTGGAGAGGGAGCTGGAGAGTCCAGCTCACCTAACTCCTCCCCACCTTTTGTTTTGTGAAGTAATTGATTGTTCAACTATACAAATATATGTTAAAGTCAGGATATCAAATCAACTAAGACTTGGATGAATAGTCTCAAGAATGAGAAACGTGTCACTGGTACAATGTAAACAAGTACAATCACTGGGCAAGCTAGTGGTCCAAACTTAGTAAAGCCCTCTGACTCCTCAATCCCATGTATATAGATAGGGCATTTGAAAGGCATTTTTACACACAATAATATTATTAATAATAATAGGTCTATGTAGATAATCCTGTGTATATAGATAGGGCATTTGGAAGGTATTTTTACACACAATAATATTATTAATAATAATAGGTCTATGTAGATATACATACACATACAATTATATATATATAATTGTCCTGGTGTCCATAACAAGGGAAATGGACAGGCACTATGTTGAAATAGTATGCTATGAAATGATATGCTGTAATTTAAAGTAGTAAATAAGATATATATTTGATAAACCGAACAGTATTAAAAACATAGATTTTAGCTTAAGAGGAAAAGAGATAGGTATAGTTAAATGACGCTGTTTCCAAAAAAGAGGTGGAGTTGGAAGAGGAGGAGGAGGAGGAAGAGGAGGAGGAAGAGAAAATGATGGGGCTATCTGACTCAATGACAAAGTGTTTTCTTTGCTTAGGATTCATAAGGCCTTAGATTAAGGGCAGACAGACAGAGAAAGACAGACGGAGAGAGATAAAAGAACAATTTGTGTAAATAAAGAACACATAGATTCCTGGCACAGTGGCATGCACCTTTCATCCCAGCACTTAGGAGGATCTCTGTGAGTTCAAGACCAGCCTGGACAGTGTGAGTTCCAGGACAACCAGAGCTACATAGCGAGACCTTGTCTAAAAAACAAAAACAAGGTAAACAAAAACACAGACACACACTAAGTCTATAAGAATTCAGTGAAGAGGCTAAGACTGCAGCTCAGCTGGTAGAGCCTACCATAGATTGGAGTCCTCAGTGAGGCACAAACCAGGCAGGGTTGTGCACATCTACAATACAAACAGAAGGATCAGAAATTCAAGGTCAACCTCACCTCCATTTTAGTTTGAGCTATCCTGAACTACATAAAGCCATGCTTCAAAAAACTAACAGTAAAAAATAATTCTGTGAAGAAATGAAGTGGCGTTTTGGATAAAGGAAGACACTGACCCATCAGACAAGAGAGAAACTTTCCTATTCTAATCACTAACGTAGCGGGAATCCTTTGAGCCTAGATTGCCCCTAGCCTTAATCCCTACCCCCTAAAAGAAAGTCACTGGAAAGAGATACATCCTCAGTTCTCTTATGTCTGTACAGATATGAGCAGTTCTAGAATATATGGTTACTACAATAAGAATCTCACTGGGATTTCAAGACAGTTAAACCAGATTTGGAACGCTCTTCGGTGGCAGTGGCGAAATGATGAAGCATTTACCTTGCTTACAGTCCCAGAGGGATGAAGGATCTATCATGGTGAAGGCACGGCAGCAAGAAACAGGCCCGGTAGCAAAGAGCAGACATGCATGGTGGATGGAGCAGAACACTGAGAGCTCACCTCCTGCACCATAAAGGGGAAGCAGAGAAAGTGAACTGGAAGCAAGGAAGGCTTTAAGCTCTCAAATCCTGTTCCGATTGATGTACTTTCTCCAGCGGGACTGTACAACCTCAGCCACCCCACACAACACCACCAACTGGGGATAGGGTGTTCAAACGCCTGCCTCTCTGGGGGGTGGGGCACTTCTCATTCACATCATTATAGATCAAATACTAAATAGCCAATTGGCTTACACACAGATGTTAGTCAGTAAATAAGGCACAGTAGCCCACTCCCACGAAGTTCCTTCGATCAAAGTCTTGGTGTTCAGTTGCTGTCCTGGCAAAAATGAAAGAAAAAAAAATTAAAGTCATTCCATCGTGGACTTTCAGAGTTAAAAAAAAAAACCAGTTAAAATTGTTCGTAGTACATCTAATCCCCAAATATAGGAGTACCCGGCCCTCTCCTTGCTGACTTCAGCTCTGCACAGAAAATAATCCATCTGCTGATTACGGTTTCAGAAGCTCGTCACCCCTGTGCTCAGTGCTAGCCAAACTCAATCCACACCTTCTCTGACCACCACTTGCCAGAGAAACCAGTCCTGCCAATTCACAGATTACCAGGCAGCGTGTGCTGGCGGGAGAACGCCAGTGGAGCCAACTGACACGGTAGGGAAGAGAAGACTAGCCAAAGTATAATGACCTGAACTGGCGTTCAGTCAGATCATGGGGACTTTGCTGGCCTTTGATCAAAGGTCTGGTGCTTAGTATTGTCAGGTCCTGGGAAACAGTGTCATGTCATACTGTAATCTAAAAGAGTAATTTAGGGCAAGCTATCAGGAGTAATGTATTTTTTGCAGCCAAATTTACAAAGAATGGAGGTCTGGAAGATATCATACTGTCTTTCTAGTAGTGTAGAAGCAGGAACAGTCAACATGAGCTGAGGCCTTTTTAAACGAAAGGAAGAGTGATCCAAACACTCGTTGCTACAAAGCTGTTTCTTTCCAAGAGGAAAGCCCTTTACCCTATCACCTTCTGATAGCCTGCCATTTTTGCTATGACAGATGGTTCTTAGTCTCTGAACCAGCTACTTTCAGGGTTCACAAAGGAGAGACAACGGAAGGATTTGATAAACTAAAGAACTTCTCGTTCATCTATGGCATATAGCGTCTGCCCGAAGTCTAGGGTTCTATCAGATGATCTCTCAAGATCCCTTCCAAACCTAAGCTAGATTACTGTGAATAGAGGGAAAGTTTAGATCCCACAGTTCAGAGTTTTAAAGGCTTTTAGAAATCCATCAGACCAACCTCTTTCTGTCTTTGTAGAGTGTCCCTTAGAGAGAAGAGCTGACCCTGTATAGTAACTAGTTCACTGCCTCTGAACATACATCTATGGAATACCAACTACGTTCCAGGAATCCTATTAAATACAGGGAAAAGAGAGTGGCGGACACAGTTATACAGTGTGCATGCTGGTTAGAGATGCTCTTCCTGGTTTCCGCTTCATTGTCTGTGGGACCTTGCTCAAGTGGCTTCTCGCTGCTCCAGTTTCACCCCCTGTTACACAGGGTGATGGTAAGTATGTGTTCAGAGGATTGTCATGAAACTTAGAAGAGTCAATAGGCTCGATGCGTACAGAGCCAAACAGTGCCTGGTGCACGGTCCGAACTCTATACACACTTGTTAATTGAAATATCAGCCGTGTGCCCTCTGGACGCTCTCTGTCCTTTGTTTAGTCAGACAGCCCAGCACGCTGGGAGAAGGCTCCACCAGCCAGCTCTATCTGAGCGCACAGTCATGTCTAGTTTATCCATGCCTACCCCGTTTCTTCTTCTGCAATGCACACTGTGGTGTCTGGTACAGGACAGATTCTACCAATATCTGGTGAGTGAACAAATGGCTCATGAAAGTAAAGGGACAGAAAAAAAAGTGTCCCAAGAAGCAAAGATTTAAACAGCACCTGAAGGGATGAGAGAGAGGCAGCATTTCTTTACAAAGAGCAGGGACCATGGACTTTGGACGGGTGAAGAAGCAGCCAGGGCAAAGTCTCAGGAGCATGAAGGTGACAGGCTTTGCCTACACACACAGCCAATCTTCTCACTTAGGGATTGGACCTGGATACACTGAGAACCTGCCAGGCTCAGCTTCCCACATATCAGGTAGCAGCCGTCAGATGAAGCCAGGCGCTCATTAAGATGCTTCAGGAGTTACCAGTCTTCTTTCCTTTAGCACATGTCCATTCCATAGGGGTTGGCTGATTTCAGAAACCCAACAGGGATAAAGACACCAAACATGCATTTACTTAGCTTGTCTACTCATTGCCAGAGTTTGGCTATGCTTCCCCAGTGGTGTTTTCAGTGTTGAGTTTATTCCATCAGGAGCACGAATGCAGTATGCTTCTAAAAACAACACAACAGCAACAACAATAACACCCAAATCTTCTTTAAAAAAATGAAAAAGCCCTGGTGGTTCTTACGGTAGATACCTAGTTGTCCATCAATATCCATTCCTGCTTTCTCCTGTGCCAATTGCGTCCCAGGTTTTTATCTGGGTGCAGGGACACTCAGGAGACATTCCCCCCCTTATACGGAGATACAAGGCCAGGTGATAAACAGACATGGGGTGCTCAACTCACCCCAAAAATGAATTGAAAGGGGATTATTTTTTAAAATTTACAGCCTCTCTTCTTGGTGGGATGTTGATATAGTGCCTGAAATTGAAATAACCTTTAAATCTTGTAAAGGTGGCCCCAAGAAGGGTACATTTCTCAGGGAGTTATAGAGAAGAAGAGTGGGTCTTAGTTACTCTTATGTTGCTACCACCATGGGAAACAACTTAAGGACTCAGAACGCCAGAGGAGTTAGACCTTTATGGTGGAGAAGGTTTGGTGGGGCTTATGGCAATACCTTACACCATGACAGGCCAAGAGGAAAAGACAAGGCTAGACCAAGGGTCAAACATTATCCTTCAAAGGCTCACCCCTAGCGGCCTACTTCCACCAGGTAGGAAGCAAGCATTCAAGACAACAGGACTGCTGGGAACATTTCAGATTCAAACCATAATGCCACTGATGGCGTAGGGGCCTACAGCAGACCTTTATGTGAAAGTATAATCACTTTCTGTCGTACTTAAAACGTTGTTCATTTGAGCTCGTTACTGCTTTGTTCTTGGCAGCATACCTATCCTAACCAGAATAGCTTTCTGGTTCTTTCCATTCCTGCCATCTCATTTTGTTCCTACCATTGGGTCCACAGTCAATAAAAATTAAAATGTAGCAGCAAGTAAGGGTCACAATGAGAGTAATAATCACGATGGCGAATTACGTTGTGTAGACTTCGCTTCTTCCTTCCTTCCTCGGCCCAAGATGCCACACACTGTTAATTTCATGGCCGTTCCTAGTATTTTTGGATTGTCTCATTTGCATCCTGTGGATGTGCATTCTTTAAGAGTCACTCTGTGAGTGGGAGAGGAGTAAGTGATAAAATATGTAGAAAAGAAGCTGAGATGTTACGGGAGGAATTTAGGTGAAAGGGGCCGGGAGATTTTCCAGCAGCAGATGAGTTATGGGACAACTGTAACGCGATGTTATACAACGACGGAGAGCTGTGTTCGAGAATAATTTCTACTGCTTTGGGGAAAATAAATAGGATATCTTGTCAAGCAGCTTCCAAAACAATACATAAATATATTTATATGTGGATTTATTGTTTAAAATTTCTTTCCAGGGGAGATGTAAGCAACATGTGTCCCTTCTCCTAAGGTCTCAAGGACAAACCAAGGCACAAGATGCTGAAGTGTACTCCAGGGAACCAATGAGTTTGTCGAACTTCCTTATAGGGCACAGATGAGGGGGTTCCTTGCAGGGGTGTGGGTGCTCCGACCTGCCCACCAACAGGCCATACCCAGAAGGGGTGAGGAATTTCCTGTAGTCACTTAGAAGAAGTCTAGTCTCCCGACTCCAATAGACTGGAGCACCTCCCTGAGTTTCTATGCAAATAAGGCTGAGTTGCTTGCAACAGGTGTTGAAGGTCAGTCTATTGCTATATATTGTAATGCTAATTTCTGTGTACACTGTAGGTCTACGAATGAATTCCCACACTTAAAAGCTTTTGTTGTGCAAACCTTGTTCTTTGATTTAAAACTGTGGGTTAAGTAAAATTGGCTACAGCCAATTACTGGAGGGATTAGAGGTGGTGACTATAGAGTTACCTGGTTGGGGACGGAGAAAAGAGAGGGGTGAAAATTAGCTCAGCGGTAGAGCACTTGCCTAGCAAGCGCAAGGCCCTGGGTTCGGTCCCCAGCTCCGAAAAAAAAAAAAAAAAAAAAAAGAAAAGAGATCTGAAGGAGGAGAGGAGAGGAGGGTATGGAAAGGTATGGGAGGGGAGGGGAGGGGAGGGGAGGGGAGGGGAGGGGAGGGGAGGGGAGGGGAGGGGAGGGGAGGGGAGGGAAAGGGAGGGGAGGGGAGGGGAGGGGAGGGAAAGGGAGGAATCCGCTATGAGGAGAGCTGAACCATGAGCACATGGCTAGGAAAAACAGCAAGTATCTGAAGTACACCACTGGGGCGGTAGCCAGGCCAGCAGTTAGATTAGGGGTCAAAGTCAAACAAAGTAACCACAGTCTGAATCTCATTCATTTGTAAGCTATTGGGGATAAGCTTAAGCTGGTTATATATACTACAACAAGTATTCAAAATTCTCTACAACAAATGCGTATGATTTGTATGAATTTTGAGGATTGTATATGTGTGTATATGCATGCATGTGTATGTATGCACATGTGTGTGTACAAGTGCTTATGTGTGCAGAGACCAGAGAGCTTCAGGCGTTGTTTTCACGAGGTGTCTGCCTTGATATTTCTTGTGCGTTCCGGGGTATTGAACTCGGCTCCTCACGCTTGCACTGCAAACACACTTGACTGACTGAGCCATGGCCCTGGCCTATGTTTGTGTTTTCAGAAAGCAATTCTTGGGCAGTGGTAGAAATAGAAATAAACCCCACACTTGGTAAATGTTCCCATGTGGTTGTGGTTAGAGCCATGGCAAAATTATGCAATTATGACAAACCTTTAGACCCCAGGGGAAACTCGTGCACTAAACTTACAACGGCTTGACACAAGCTAGAGTCATCTTGGAAGAAGGACTCTCA
The DNA here is from genome assembly GCF_021556685.1 of Rattus norvegicus. Taxonomy (NCBI): domain Eukaryota; kingdom Metazoa; phylum Chordata; class Mammalia; order Rodentia; family Muridae; genus Rattus; species Rattus norvegicus. The sequence continues at coordinate 36,703,731 of NC_141541.1, read as the reverse complement.
GTTGAGAAAACGCACCCTCTAGACTGGCCTATGATGCATTTTCTTGGTGGATAATTCTAGGAGAGGACCCAGCGCACTGTGGGAACCACCACTGAGCTGCTGGTCCCGAGTGTTTGGTTCCAGTACCCAGGACAAGGGATTGAGGTGCATATTTTAGATACCAAAGCAGACCTGGCCTCCAGGTTCTCCTAGCATCCCTCAGTTTCTACCTGGCATACTCTGTCCCCAACCTTCTATGTCATCTGGGCTGTCCTTCCGCCAGAGGCTCCTATCTATATAATTCAGGCATGCTGCATTCTCTCTCTCTTTCTCTTTCTGCCCTTCTTTCTCCCCTTCTCCTCTCTCTCTCTGAGTAGAACACCCTTTCTCTCCCCCACCCCCCACCTCCCCATGGTGACTCCTCTGGCCTCAATCCTTGGGGCCAGTGAACTCGCCCGAGAGCAGCTTCCCAATAAACCTGGATCGGCTCATTTCAACGGCGACTGAGAACTAACCTATCACTGAGTGCTACAAGAAAATAAGCTAAGCAAGCCAGTGAGTAGCAGCACTTCCTGGCCTTAGCATTAGCTCTTGCCCCATCTTCCATCAGTGATAAACTATGATGTGGAAGTCTAAACTGAAATAAACCCTTTCCTTTCCCCAAGCAGCTTTATTCACAAATCCAACTAGGACGCACATGAAAGGCGTTTTCTTCTTCACATAGAAGGGGTACCGTAACTCCAACTGTCCTATCAACATTCCACTAAGGAGCCAGATGTCCTTTCATATCGTGGCTCATGACTCCACCTTGAGGGTGGTCAAGACGGCCACCCTGAAGCCAGGCGATGACAATGGCACACCTTTAATCCCAGCACTCACAAGGCAGAAGAAAGCGGATCTCTTCAAGTTTGAGGCCAGTCTGCTCTACATAGTGAATTCTAGGGCACTCAGGGTTACAAAATAAAGAGACCCTGTCTCAAAACAAACTAGCAAAAACAAAATGAACTCTCTCTGCCACGGAAGAGAGATGACAATGGAGTTTATTGGGCAGGATTAGCTTGGGCTCTTCGACTAACTTAGGAGGGAGCGCATGGGAACTGAGCGAGGATGGTCTCTGCCACACATACTTGTGATTGCGTTTTCTCAACCCCCAAAGCACACTGTTCAACACACGTGCATTAAATTTAGGGTTTTTTTGTTTGCTTGATTGCTTTTATTTTTTTGAGACAGGGTTTCTCTGTGTAGTCCTGGCTGTCCTGGACCTCATTTTATAGACTAGGATAGTCTCGAACTCAGAGATCTGCCTGCATGTGCCAGGCATGTGCCCCCATGCCTGACTTTAGGATGAATTTTTTTCTTAAAGAGAGTAGATATACAACAGAATTACATACACAACAATATATGATCAGGTGTTTCCTACAGATTTTTCAATAGTCAGGAATGGGAAGGAGATACAGCTCATCTGTAAGGCCTTGAGTAGAGAATTTCCACAGCAAAAATCAAACAAACACCATCAGTCAACCAAGAACCAACTTTGTTATGAGGAAGGGTAAGGAGATTGAAGAAAGATAAGGCAAAACTGAAGGTGTTTTATTCTCCATTCTAGCTCTTAAGCGAGGGGACGGGCCTGCGCAAGATACCACAGTCTGAAGACTGAGACATGGCAGAAGCTGGTCAGGAGAAAAGGAGCAGAGAATCACATATGTGCAGTAAAAACACTGCAGTGCAAAATGTATGCGGTTGCTGCTAATCTGAACCGAGATGTTTCAGGAGTGTTCCCTGGTTCATGGTGTGATGGTACACACTGTATAGTCGTGTGCATGTTGTATGTGCGTAACCAAGGCTGCAGTGAGATTGCTCTATGCCAAGTGGGCAACCACTGCCAGAAACAACTCAGATTGAACTTAAATAAGTAAATAAATCTTTATTGTCACGTTATCAGAAACTTTTTGCTATTGGTGGTTTCTTTACAACCTCCATATTTGTTTGGATGGCTTTCTGTGGGGATACAACGCATACTTTAAAAAACTGAGCCAGTTAGCTTTGGAACTTCAGGTAGTGAATTATGAGATGCTGTTGCTAGCAGAGACCCTAAGGGGTGGGGCTGAGAGGCAGGGCCTACCTACCACATCTACTGAAGAAATCTTTTCCTCCTTCTTCTTCTTCTTCTTCTTCTTCTTCTTCTTCTTCTTCTTCTTCTTCTTCTTCTTCTTCTTCTTCTCCTCCTCCTCCTCCTCCTCCTCCTCCTCCTCCTCCTCCCCTCCACCTCCTCCTCCTCCTTCTTCTTTCTTCTTTCTTCTTTCTTCTTCTTCTTCTTCTTCTTCTTCTTCTTCTTCTTCTTCTTCTTCTTCTTCTTCTCCTCCTCCTCCTCCTCCTCCTCCTCCTCCTCCTCCTTCTCCTCCTCCTGCTCTTCCTCCTTCTCCTCCTTCTCCTTCTTCTTTTCTTCCTCTTCTTCCTCCTCCTTCTCTGTCTCTGTGTGTGTGTGTGTGTGTGTGTGTGTGTGTGCATGTGCCCGTGCGTCCTCCTTCCCTCCCTCTGTTCCTTTTCCTTTCACTACTTTTTAGTGTTAGGTCTTGCTCATGCTAAGCACATGCTCTACCACTAAAATTTCCACCGCAGCCCTCCCACTCCTTTCCGTTCTCCTAAAAGCTTCTTGGGGCTTGCAGAGAATTTCCCACCTTCGGAAGGCTGCTCTCCAGTAAGACAAGTTAGGCCAAGCCTTTGTATTCTTATCAGTTCCTGTCTTCTGACATTCCTTAATTGTTAACACTTCTATAGGAACTAAGTGGTGGAATGTCACCTGAGAGTAATAACATGCCCTGGCCGGAGCAGGAGAAAGGTCCTTTGTCATGGCAAGTGAGATCACCGCAGTGTGTCCCTGGAAGACTTTTGTGTCTTGCACCTGAATGTGCCATTGGGAATACTTCACACTCTGGCCTCCAACTCCCTTCCTGCTCTGAAGCCCTTAGAGAGGCAGTGCTGCATTGTTCTGTGATTTTATTGCACTACGTCTTGGCTTGACGTAGTGCAATAAGCTTGAGTCATCTGAAAGGAGGGACATTCAACTGAGAAAATGCAAGCAGTCAGGAACTTTCTTAATTAGTGATTGGTGGGGGAGGGCCCCACCCACAGCCCCACCCACAGCCCCACCCCACCCACAGCCCCACCCCACCCACAGCCCCACCCCACCCACAGCCCCACCCCCACCCACAGCCCCACCCCCACCCACAGCTCCACCCCCACCCACAGCCCTACCCCACCCACAGCCCCACCCCCACCCACAGCCCCACCCCCACCCACAGCCCCACCCCCACCCACAGCCCCACCCCCACCCACAGCCCCACCCCCCATTTTGAGCAGAGCCATCCCTTGCTGATGGTCCTGGGTTTCTACAAGGAAACGGGAGCAAGCCATTAAGCAGCACCCCTCCATGGACCATGCATGAGTTCCTGCCTTCAGGATCCTGCCGTGTTCAATTCCTGTCCTGCCGTCCTTGGATGAGAGCAGTGATGTGGGAGTGTAAGTCAAATAAACTCTTCCCTCCCCAGATTGTTTTGATCACAGAATTTCATCACAGCAATAGCAACTAAGACACATTATAATTCATGCCTAATTTGCTTAAATGGAACCAGGTAAGTGACTGTAGTCTCAGGTGCTCTTGAGACTAAAGTAGGAGTATCACTTGAGCCTGGAATTTAGGGCCAGCGCCTGCAGGACTGTGACAGTGTGTCTGCAAAACAAACCAACCTACCTCCCCTATTTGCTAAGACTTCCTGATCACAAACAGGTGTGTGTTCCTTTCTTCCTAGGAACTAGGTACTGATAAAGATGGAGAAGGGGATTATATATTCTTAAATATGTGTATATAAAGTGTCTAAGCATTCGCGTTCTAGAATTTAGGTTTAATCGATCTTTCCAAACTACTTGTGTCATTAATGGTACAAAATCTCGACACCATAGATATATTAACCCACTTTGGTTCCCAGGGTGCAGACTTCACCCTTAGTGATGGTTCTAGCACGTCCCGATGAGGATGATATCTAGAAACTCAAAAATACATAAGCCTGTCCAAGAGTCATTAACACGGCTTGAGAGCGCATAGCTGGACAGAGGGTGGCAAAGATAGCAGCTAGAGAAAGAAACGGACTCTAGGGAGCAGAGTTATGAAGCCGAGGTTTCCTGGATGCACAGGAGGGTGGGGAGGGTTACAGGGAAGGGAAGGTTGCTACGCAGAGAGGTGGTGGGGGCAGGAACAGCCTGCTGTCTGAAATAACACAGACAGAATGAGTCAGCCTATGACATCCTTTACATCAGTGGTTAAGGACGGGTGTGGCGGGCCTCCTGCACACAGGTAACCAAAGGGCACGGGGAGATTAACAAAGGCAGCGGCCTCCAGCGTCAGGGATGCGGCCCAGTGCTGACACCGTGGGCTAATTCCAGCGCAGACTGGCAGACAGCAGGGCCTCTGTCTGGGGGACTACAGGCTGGAAAGGAGGGAAGTAAGCTCCGAGCTATTTTTAGTGCCGCATCGCAGTGCATAGCGGACTTAGAACGTGCCTGCAAACTGACGGATGGAAAGGCAGGCGTGTAGCCTGCTTTACTTCCTTCCCCCGCCCCACCTCCCCGTCCCCCCAAGATCCCTTTCTACAGTTTGACCTGCGGCCCGGCCTTGCTTCCTACCCCTGTGAGGAACTGATCTAAGTGGCATCCTAAGGCTTCTGTGAAAGAAAGGCTCAAAACTGTAGACTCAGACTCAGCTGCTTTGGAGGACCAAAGGGAATAGAGTTTCTTAATTCTTCAGTGTTTAACAAATGGCCCCCAAACAGGCTCAGTTTGGTTGGAAATACTGGCACAATGGAATTTAGTAGACCCTTCAAGGAAGCCACAGACAATTTTCCTTGTGCTACAGTGGAAACTCCACACTCTCTCGACACCTAAGGGCTTTCCTACCAATAAAACTAGTTTGCGGAGGATGACGTCCTCAGAAAAACTGGTTGGCCGAGGGTTTTGCTGGCAGTCAAAATTTTTCCAAGAACATTTTTTGGGCATCGGACATGCACATATTTGGTTTTGGCTTTTCTTCCAGGATTTTCACCATAATAATAATAATGAGAATGTACCTTCCCCTGGAGGCTGTTTTCTTTCAAAAAAAAAGCTCAGAGTCTGCTGTGCATACCCTCTCGGTCCGGCAGTCCCTGACTCGGTGTGTGGGGGAGCGCGAGAATGAAGACGCTTCTTCCTCCTGCCGCTGGCTTTCAGATTAGACAGAGCACTAGTGACTTTGAAGCGCAGCCAGGAGATGCCATAACAGAGGTTGGTACATCCAAATTAAAGGAGCCCAGGGAGCAATGGGGAGATTCAAGTTTGAGATGTTTATTAATTTCTTGTGTGCAATTCGTTAAGCTGGGCAGGTGGGCCCTGTGCACAGGAAATCACAAACACGCCGAGCTGCCTTGACTGTGTGCAACGGACACTGTGGACAAGGAGCGTAGCCCGTTCTCAGCACGTTCCCAATAACTACACAAGCCGAAAGGAGTCCATCTTCACTGGGAAGTCAGGACAAGGACACTGATTCCAGCGAGGCTGCGGGCAGGATTCCTCCTTTCTTTGGCTTACTTAGTTCCAGTATCTGGCTAATACGTAACTAGGACCTTCATGAGAGCAGCGGCAAGAGGCAGGGGTGTAGCACTTGCCTGATATCTGCAAGGCCCAGGTTCAATTCTTAGGTTAAAAAAGGAAAGAAAGAAAAGTCAGGGCCTGGAGAGGAGTGGCTCAGTAGCTAAACAGGACTCGCTGCCCTTCAGTTTCCTGCAAGCATGCTGGACAGCTCACAATGGCTAGTCACTCCGGCATCTGATGCCCTCTTCTGACCTCCACGGGCACCTCTTACACATAGACACATTTTAAAGAAACCACGTGGGACACAGTCCCTTTTGTGAGGTGAGGTACTGCTTCCCTGTCATCGCAGCAGGTAGAGGCAGGAAGCACAAGAACTCAAGGTAGGCTAGGGTAGTTCAAGGCCAGCCTGGGCTAGTGAGGCACTGTCACAGAAAAGAAAAGCAATGGGCAGAAAGGCTAAGCAGGGTAGAGAGGGGCACTACCAAGGACTTGTCCTTCCTCCTTCTTTCTGTTTCCCAGCTCTCCTCCTATTTCCACCTCCCTTTCTGTCTTCCCTCCCTCATAGTGACCTAAATACCCCAGATAAGCTAAGGAGCTTTGGATGAGAAAGTTGACTTGACCCATGACCCCTGTGACCCCCGAGGACACTTCTGATTAGCAGATTCACACACCAAACCTGCTGGCACCTACCACTTAGAGACGGCAGGACAGCTGACCCCAAAGCTTCTCTTTCCTCCTTCTGTAAAACTCTAAGCCCCCTCCCCACACCACGTGCACACACTCTCAGGGCCTCAGAGAGAATGCAGCCTCTCTGCTTCTGGAGATACCTATCTGCTGTCTTTTATTTCCCAGTTGCTTCTATCAATTCTGATCTAACACCTCCCTTCTTTTTGGCAAGAAATGAAAATAGTGTCTTACACCCCGGGGTGTAGATCACTTGGTAGATCTCTTGCCTACCAAGGTTCCTGGCTTTGATTGCCAGCACCAAGGTATGCGGGAAGATGGTCTGGATTGGCCCCGAGAAATTATTAGAGAGTGAGGATGTAGAAGAATTGACAGAGCATTTACTCTGCCAATTGCAGGGGCCATGGGTCTAACCTCCCACATGGCCATAATTGTGTATACTTTTGCAATCACTGAACTTGTGGGGTAGAGGATGGAGGGCCAGAGGATTGAAGTCATCCTTAGCTACATAGAGTTCAAGGTTGCCTGGCATTTATAAGATGTCTCGAACCAACAAAGGAGAGTCTCACAGAGGTCTGGAGGCAGGAATAAAGTAGGGGCCATTTCCCAGGAGACTGAACTGTTTGTTTTGTTCTTCTCTGCCTGGGCTCTCTGTAGGGTAGCATACTGGTACCCTCTTCCATGGGCTTTTAATCCAGTCAGAGTTTCCTTACCATTTCTAAAGGGAGAGGAGAGGAAATTTGTAAATCTTCCCCTAGAGGTAGGACGTGGATTACATCCCTAGGTGAAGCGAGGGCAGTGTGGCCTAATACAGTTAAATCTTTCTATTTTCACTTTGGGATTTCAGGGCAGTGTAGATAATAGGTGGATGTGAGTTTCCTGCCGTACAGAAGGCCACGCTGGTGGAGTCACAGGGACCAGCTAGACAGAGAGGTCTGCTCTCTGCAGGTCATGGGTCATAAATGAGTGGCGAAGGCGACAGGTACACGTTGCTGGCCCCAGATCTGGAAAGATGGTGCAATGTCTCTGGTTTTTTAACCTGAACCCCTGGAGATGACACTGGTTATTGGGCTGTGGATAGTCACCAGGCCTGACCCAGCATTGGTCCTGCCTTCAACCTGGGTCTTTCTTGTCCCACCTACCTCTCTGCCTTCTGTCTCTCTATATCACCATGAACCTTAGGTTCCTTGCTGCGATCAGTTACTGCTCGACCGATATCAGCTTGCCTCTAAGTCCACGTTTGGCTCTTTAAACACCGTTGGCTCAGCAGGCTTGGGCTGGCACAGAAAAGCCTGTGACAGACAATTGTATTTATTCCAGGCAATTGTCCCAGACTGGTTGCTCCCTGCTTCCTGTGCACCTGCCTTTCCATCCTCTCTGTTCTCCCAAGATCACAATTCATCCTTACCAAACACGATGCAAAGGCCGATGCTCTGTCCAGAGTAATCCACGGGTCTGGCTTAACTCTGCCCCTGGGGGCTGTGAGGGGGTAGGGGAAGAGAAAGCAAACAGGAGGTTTGACTTGATGTGTAGACATTCTCCCATTGGTTCCTGACTTTTTCATCTTTCTACTTTGGCCATGGTTGAGCTAGCTGGGTTCCTCCCCAGCACCAACCGGCTAGACCAGGTTTACCTGGTTCTTTTTCTGCAAGCTTGGTATGAGGAACGCAGGTCCTGCCCTAGGAGGGCTGATCCACTCAGGAAGCAGAGGACAAAGAGCAAGATGACATCAAAGACTCAGGAGACCCAAACCCAGGACTTCTGGTTACTGCACAGAGACCAGGGAAGGCAGAAGTAGCCACAAAAGATGTTCTTTAAGTCCATTTATTTTGCCACAGAACTTTGGAGATGTCCCTGACTCGACTTTGAAATCCCCACTGATTTTTAGCCTTTTGCGCCCCGAGCCCTGGCCTTTCTCTGACTTGGGCAGTCTTCCCAGAGGATAAGCTCTAGGCTTTTCCTTTGGGTCCTCTGACTCCCCAGTGTGCAGGCCACCTTCTTCTTGTCTATTTTGGTCCACTGAGATCTCTTCATTCTCTCCCAAAAACTGAGAGATATGGTAAAACAGGCCAGCTGTGTGGGGGTGGGCAGGGGTGGGAGCAGAGGTTGGAGCAGTGGAATGAATTGTCTTTCCTTTAACCTCTAGGGCCCAGAGCAGTGCTGTGGGTGGGAGAAGCGGTGGTTGCAGTTCACCTGTAAATAAACCCGATGCTTTCTGTTGCACCCTTATTGATACCTGGAAGAGTGAGGTCTCCTTTTGGGGTTCTTAGACTCATTAACTAAAATAACAAGAACAGACTCAAACAGAAGTTCAAGGACAACTTTATTAACAGTTTAAAAGAAAGGGCTGAGAAGATGGCTGAGTGGTTAAGAAAATACACTGATCTTCCAGAGGACCTGAGTTCAGTCCCCAACAGCACCCATGCTGGGGGCTCACAAACATACGTGACTCCAGCTTCAGGGGGTCTGACACCTCTGTTCTCCACAGTCACCTGCACTCACAGACACAGATCCACACACAGACACATAATTAAAAGAAAATACATTTTAGTAGGGTACATCAGTGCACACCTTCAATTCAAGCATGTAGCAAGCAGATAGGTCTCTATTGAGTTCAAGGCCAGCCTGTCTATATAGTGAGTTGTAGTTAAGCCAGAGATACATAGAGAAACCCTGTGTACTGGCTGGTTTTGTGTGACAACTTGATACAAGCTGGAGTTAGCACAGAGAAAGGAGCCTCAGTTGAGGAAATGCCTCCATGAGACCCAGCTGTAAGGCATTTTCTCAATTAGTGGTCAAGGGGGGAGGATCCCTTGTGGGTGGTGCCATCCCTGGGCTGATGGTCTTGGGTTCTATAAGAGAGCAAGCTGAGCAAGCCAGGGGAAGCAAGCCAGTAAGAAACATCCCTCCTAGGGGTTGGGGATTTAGCTCAGTGGTAGAGCGCTTGCCTAGCAAGCACAAGGCCCTGGGTTCGGTCCCCAGCTCCGAAAAAAAAAAAAAAAAGAAACATCCCTCCATGGCCTCTGTATCAGCTCCTGCTTCCTGACCTGCTTGAGTTCCAGTCCTGACTTCCTTTGGTGATGAATAGCAAAGTGGAAGTGTAAGCTGAATAAACCTTTTCCTTCCCAACTTGCTTCTTGGTCATGATGTTTGTGCAGGAATAGAAACCCTGACTAAGACACTCTGTCTTGAAAAACAAAAACAAACAAACGAACACACACACACACACACACATACACACACACACACACACACACACACACACACACACACACACACACACACACAAATAGACAAGTAAAACAGAAAGTCAAATGGGCAAGGTGTAAACTTCTTCACTTCCTGGAGGAGGAGAGAAGGAAAAGCCATATTATTGAAGGTGGGTTGGAAGTCAGTTAGACACATAGTGGACCAGCAGCCCAGGATGTTGGGGAGGAAAGCCAAGAGTGTTAAGGAAAGCATGCTAAAAGAGAGAGAAGACAAGGAAAGGGCATGTAGGACACTTACAAGACTGCTACCCATAAAGCTACTGTACCAGGGCTGGGAATTCTGGGAAGGAAAAGTATCTCATCTCAATAAAGAACCACTGATTCCGAGGCTGCAGAGATAGCTTAGATGTTGCTTTTACAGAAGACCTGGGCTCAGTTCCTACCACCCACATGGTAGTTCATAACCATCCACGACTCCAGTTCCAGGAGGTCTAATGTCCTCCTTTGACCTCTGTGAGCACCAAGCACACACATAGTACACATACAAACATGCATTGCATGTGCAATCATGCAAGCAAAACACTCACACAAAAAAGTAAAATGAATAAATCTAGTATTTTTTTAAAATAACAATTCCACCTATTTCTTTAGCATGCCTTAAGGTCAACCCACCTTCCTAGGGATAGCATCTTAGCCAAAGCGACTGAACCAGCCCAACCAAAATGCTGGGTCTCCAAGTCTATTCTCTCCCTCTCCCTCTCCCTCTCCCTCTCCCTCTCCCTCTCCCTCTCCCTCTCCCTCTCCCTCTCCCTCTCCCTCTCCCTCTCCTACTCCAACCCTACCAAGATAGGCGCTTAATCCTGTGAGATGACAAAGCAGAGACAGGACAAAGGCAATTCTTGGGCTTCTGGGTCACAGCCTATATTTCAACAAGCTAAGTCCCACCCCTCCTCAGTGAGTCAATCAAAAGGGTCAAACTAATAACGAAATGCAGAAAAATAAAAGAGATTTATTCAATATGGCCATATGGGGAAGAGGGACAAAGAGACCCAGCGATTTCCCCCAAGTCTGCCCTTTCAAGGGGATGGGTAGTGTTTAACTAGAAAGCAAGAGACGGGCATAACTAAACAGTGAGGTGTGGTCCCTGTCCACCATTGTCTCTGCCACAGATCTGTCCCACACAAGGTCATCTAGCAAATGTAAATCTTTCTCCTTGATAAGGTTCATGCCTGGATGCCCTCAGGGCAGATTGCCAGGGAAATTATAACTCAAGAATCTGATAGTTCAAGAGGGGCAGGCTGAGAGCCTCTTTAGAATGTATCCATTCCTGATGGACCAGTTACATTATTACCTGTGTCCTCAAAACTCCCTGAGGGTAGCAGACCTCGAAAACCCTGGAGATGGTTTGGTGTAGTGGAAAACCCTGGAGATGGTGTGGTATAGTGGAATTCCACCACATGGTGCACATGTAACTGGAAGCAGCAGACCTGAGAGCCCTGAACTCAACCTCTTCCCCTCTAAAGTATAAATAATAACCATAGCAGCCCTATTTTACCCTGTCCTAAGGACTACATTGAAGAACTATGTAAACCCTGCCCACGGATGCTTCTTAAAGTGTGGTAGTTCTTATCGTGCCTAAGTTTCCTCGTGGTTAAAAAAAAATGAGGAGGGGATAACAAACTATCCATCCACTTGAGTTGTTTTGAAGTCTAGCCAAGTTAATCTTCATAAGGGCCTCAGGAACATGTCTAGTGCACAGTAAACTTTGTATGAATACTATTTGATAAAATTATTCGCGTCACTACTTCCTAGTGCTCTGTGCAGGCAGAGTCCTCAGAAAAATTGCCGAAATCAGTTTCAATACATACACCGGGACTATGAAAGAGTTAAGAGCGGCTTCTCCTGAGATAGTTACTGTGTCTATTGTTCTCCTTCGCTGTTAATTTCTTGGGTTGAACCCTGCTACAGTTTCAATGGCTCTGTCCCTCCCAAAAATTCATGTTGAAGCTCATTCCCGGACACAGCAGCGTGAAGAGGTGGAGGTGCCTTTCCGAGGTAATTAGATCATGGTGCTGTGACTCTAGAGACAGGATTAATACTTAATAAAAAGGCTAGAGGAACCTGGCGTCAGTTCCTTGCATCCTTCCATCCCTCTCCTCACATGAAGATAGATTTTTGTCCCCTCTTGAGGGTGGAGCAATAGGGCTCCATCTTAAAAGCAGACTCTGCATTAACCAGACACCTGACACTGTCGGCTCCTTGGTCTCAGAGCGCCCAGCCTCCGAGGGTGAGAATGCATTTCCAATGTTTATAAAGTGCTCAGCCCTGGTTATTTTGTTAGCTTCATTGACTAACTGAGGCAGGCCCAGCTCCATCAGCCCTCTGTTTTTGTTTTTTTCCTCTCTCTTCAGTGTTTTCTCTTCCAGGGAAGGAGCGAATTGTTCCACCCCACATTTACTGGGTGAGCCTGTGAGCAGGCACCATAGTGCAGGCTGCACCTTCCGCGTCTCCCTCCTACCACCCTGCTTCCAGGATTTCCTTCTGTGACTTTTCATTAAATTGCCCAGAATTTCCCTGAATATTGTGTCTAGCCCAAATTAGGTCCACGGTTATTAAATTTTTATTTATTTATTTTACTTATTCACTGTCCCCCTCCCGATCACCCCCTCCCACAATCCTTCTCCCCTTCTCTGAGTGGGTGGGGGCCCCCTAGGTATCCCCTTGCCCTGGCACACCAAGTCTCTGTGAGGCTAGGCACAACCTCTCCCACTGAGGTCAGACAAGGCAGCCCCGGTACAGGCAACAGCTTTTGGGGTAACCCCCGCTCCAGTAGTTTGGGACGCACAGGAAGACCAAGCTGCACATCTGCTACGCATGCGCAGGGAGGCATGGCTATTAGATTTCTATGAGGGATTCAAGTGCACAGCCTAGGAAATACAGCAGAAACAATGTCAGAACAGTGGTCACTTGACTGACTTCCTTTCTTCTGTTAACTGAGTGTCTTATTTGTTTGTGCGACTGTATATTGATGGGTTATTTCTCTGCTGGGGAAATGAGCCAATTCAAGCCAGACTAGATTATATTAAAGGCAGGTGTATTGGAAAGCGGCTCTCGGGCGAGGTCACTGGTCCCAAGGGTTGAGGAGTTCAGGAGAGTCGCCACGGGGTTAGGGAGAAAGAGAGAAAAGGAACTCACACAGGAAAAAGAGAAGGTGAAGGGAGACCAAATTATGTAGGGAGGACCCTCTTGGGGAAAGGAAAGTTCAAGATTGGGGCAGGGTATGTCAGTAGGGACTGAGAGATACTGGGAGACCCTGGAGGCCAGGTCTGTTTTGATTTGTAAAATATGCACCTCAGTCCCTCATCCCGGTGTCCAAACACACACACACACACACACACACACACGCGCACGCACACGCACACGCACACGCACACGCACACGCACACACACACACCAGAAATACATTTCACAATGTATTAGGTCCTCGCTAAGCTCTTTCAGGCTTCCCTATAACCCCCCATGTCACTTCACATCACCTCCATCAGGTAGTGGACACTTCATTTTGTAGGTGAGGTTTAAGGTTTGTCCTAGGTTGCACAGCTAGTGATAGTCTGTTCTGTGTCTTATAGAATGTTTGCTGATGTTGTGGGCAGCCAAAGGAATGTTAGCATAGCGTTCTTCTAAGTGATAAGTCTTCAACCCTACCCACCTTTCTGCCTCTAAAGCAGCAGTTCTCAACCTGTGGGTCCGGACCCCTTTGGGCGGAATGAACCTTTCACAGGGGGGGTCACCTAAGACCATAGGAAAGCACAGAAAATACAGAAATCGACGTTACGACTCATAACAGTAGCAAAACTATAAAGTAGCAACAAAATGATTTTACGGTTGGGGCAGTCACCTGGACATGAACTGTATTAAAGGGTTGCAGCACTGGGAAGGTTGAGCAGCACTGACCTAAAGCATCTTTTCTGTTGTGGCCTCTCCACGGGGCCAACCTCTTGCCACTCCCTAATCTACAACCTGTCACCGACTCCGAGAGTTTCAGCCTAAGATCTAGAACAGGAAGTGTTTTAAAACAGCCTGTCCCTTTCTCTGAATAATTAAGGAAGATGCTATCAGGGAGATCAGGTTTTTATTAGCGCTTCTCAAGTTCCCCGGCACTAGCTCTCATTCAAGGCCGGATTGAAGGTTGAGGCCGACAGTGAACAGAGAAGAGCCCTCCCTCTCACTTGAACAGTGCATCGGGAGCACATTGCAGTCTGGCCATTCACCTCCCACCCAGACTCTTCGCCAGTGGAATAGAGAATGAGCTTGACCGGCGGGTTACGCTGCTCTGGAAACAAACTCAAAGGAAATGAATGAACGAAGTAATGAATGAAATAATTGTTGGGCCCTGGTAAGAGTGGGTGTGACGTGGGCACGCAAGGCTTTGAGAACACTAGCTCCAGGCCCTTTTAGGCTGCAAAACAGCTCCACACACGGAAAATAAGCAGCAGGAGAAAAAAAAAGTCTAAATCGGGGAAGTGGAACACAATTCCCATTCAGGCATATCTTCCAAACCTCACGCTCGGAAACACTGCCTGTGTGATACAGCTCCTTAGTGGATGGAGTACACAGTCCCGGAGCCCACCCCGCACAGCACGGGGTCTCCTAGCAGCCCATAGGACAATGGGGAGGAAATCGGTTTCCCAGGAAGCAATCTCTCTATCAGCACCGAGGCTGTGCATTTGTATAGAGGAGAGGTGGAGATGACCATTGGAAGGATTCCATCTGCTACCCAGAGCCCCAATTTAGATATGTTAAAGGGACGCTAGGAGATGCACGTTTTATTATGGACGAGTGTCGGTTTAGAGAATAGTCTCCAGGGCAAGGCAGCCAGCCGAAAGCGGACCCACCAGGAGCCCTTGAGCTGACTCTTCCTGGTGTCTTCTCTTACTAAATATAAAATGAGGTCAAACGCGGTCCACGCAGTAGGAGTTAGAAGCAAACTGAGGATTCGCTAATAAATATTGATGCTGCCTAGCTCACTACAGGCCTTATGCAGATTGCTGTTAAGCCACTGTCAGTTTGACTTCTTGCCTTGACTTACACTTGAATTTAGTATGCCGGGGAGGTTATTAGTTCTGTGTCTTGTCAGTTTAATATCCTGCTTCCGGAAGAAAAAAAAAGTAAACCTTGGGAGATATCAGCTACTTTGCATGAAATGTTACCCTCCGAAGGAAAACTCTGTGTAGTTGTACAAAGGCCCCCTCTTTTTTTTTAAACTGCCTGCGTCTGCAGGACATTAAGCCCCTCAGTTTCATCCGTTTTCCAATGTGGTCTCTGGAGCATAGGGGGAGCCACACCCATTCTGGATTACCGCAGGCCCTGTGGGTCAGTCCAGTCCATCTGAGAGAGTGCGTTTGGAACAATGGCCCCTTTTTGTCCTCCACCCACCCACGCCTGTTGACTCAACCTTGAGGCTTGAGAAAACAGAAAACATTTCTGCCCACCACCTCCTCCTCCTGGGTCAAGTCACCGAGCTTCTTCCGGCTTCAGGGGCCTCAACTATGAATAAGCAGATCGGACTGGGTGATCCCTTGCCAGTCAGGAGCACAGATCCTATTTTCTGGGGCAGCACCAATTCACATCCCCCTCTCCCTGTCTCTGGGAATGCACTAGGGGTTGTCAGACCAAATGTCCTAGTTTTGGATATTGAAAATGCCACTGTATTTATGATTCCTTTCCATGCTGACACTCTAAGCTACCAGGATTTTAGTAATAATATAACCTTGAGTGACTGATCTAATTATTCTCCGTATGACTTAGGGCAGGATGGTCATCTGGTCTGAGATTCACGCCCTTATTTATGAAGTTAGGGATAATGTGAGTTGGACTGTAGAGGGAGCCCCTTGGCGAAAGATGTTTGATTCCGTTTGATCTGTTCTGGCAAAGGCAGTGCAGAGCCCTGAATATGTGTTTAAGTCCTATAGTTTTTTTTCAAACGGTGCTGGGAATACTGTTTATTATAGAGAGCTTGCCTCCCATGGTGGAAGCCCTAGGTTTCACTCCCTGGGCAGGGGGGAGATGGTTTAAAGAGGCCTGAAGATTGTTTCCCAAGTAGATTATCAGTCCAAGGGATGGTGTCTTTGAGGACAGTGTCACTTTAGGACCTAAGGAAAAGCCTGGGAACATCATCCCAGCTACCTGCTCTCAAGAGAGGAGCCCTACAGTGACTGTTAGCAAACTCTTAGACAAAACTCCCCGTGCAGCCCTCCCTTTGGGGGACGAAGGGAGACTCTGGCTGGGGTCCTAAGAGCATTGGGACACTGCACTTCTTCCCTTCAGTGTTTCCATTCTCAGAGGCGTTTGTAGAGATGGAACCTTGAGGGATTCAGGATTTGGGATTTGTGCCCAGTGGCAAGCTAATGTTGGAGTAATTAGATCCTGTTTTTGCCTATGAACAGCTCCACACTTTCCTGTTTAGAGGTTTCCTAGAATTGCAAGTGCCTAGGTTCAGGCACCATGGTTCAGGCATCACAGTGGAAGGATATTCTGAGGCAAGTGTCCTTCTATCATCTTCCAGGACCCTGGCTCAGTCTGTTGTTTTCCAGGTGTGTTTTGAGATACTGTCATTTATATATCCGTTCATGTGTCCAGTGCTCAGGTGTGTGCCTAGCACATAACCGATACCTGTCAGTGATTTAAGTTTCCCTTAGAAGCGGAAACAATAGTGGGGTGCTCTGTTACTGTTCCTGCCTAAGTTGTTGTTTACTTTATGCCAGTCATTTATCCTTAACTTGTCCCCCTATTAGTTGTTGGGGTTTTTTTGTTTGTTTATTTTTGTTTTGTTTTGTTTTGTTTTTGGTTCTTTGGAAAGATAAAGCAGAAAGCAATGATCAGGTTAGAAATTAAGTTAAAGAACCGAAGCCAGAGGGGAAAGGTCACGGAAGGCACCGGAAGCTGCAGGGAGACACATACGTTTCCAGACTGAACCCAAGGGTTGACTTCTGCTCCTCTTTGCCCCGGGGGTCTCAGCAGCTCAAAGCCTGTGTTCATCCCATGACTGTTGTTCTTAAGCCAAGGGTCCTTGGGCAAGTCATCAAACCTGTGTATTTTTTCTACTTGTGAACATTTGAAAGAGACGGTGGAGAGCTGGCTCCATGGTTAAGAGCACTGCCTGCTCTTCCGGAGAACGTGAGTTCGATTCTCAGAACTCCCGTGGAGGCCCCCGACAGTCTGTAGCTCCAGTCGTAGGGCATCTGACACTCCCTCTTTTAGCCTCCATGGGCAACAGGTACACAAGTAGTGTACACACATTCATGCGGGCAAGATATCCACATACATTTTAAAGAAAAGATTTGGTGAAGCGTTGGAGAAAGTCAAATGAGCGATTAAACACAGCTGACCCTTCATACCCACAGCTCCCGCATCCATAGATTCAAACAACCATGGTTCGAATATATTTTTAATTGAAGTTTTTAGTTCTGGGGACACACTCTTATTGTCCCAGGACTTGGGAGGTAGAAGCTGAAGGAGCAGGAGCTCAAGGTCATCCCACTTTTATTGCAAATCTGAAGCTAGCCTGAGCTCTATGTAAACAAACAAACAAACAAAATAAAAGCCCTGCCCAGTGGGAGCTCTCTCCCCGGCCCCGCACTAGACACACACCATACCCCAAATTCTGTTTCCACAGAGAGATCCTGTATTAGGCAGGGAAGAAAAGGTGAAGTGGATGCTTTCTGAACTCAGGCAGAAAACAGCAACAAATGACCTTGCACTTGTGATTTTTTAAGGAGAGAAAAGTGGGAGGTCTGTGTTAGAATGGTTAGGACGTGGCAGTATATTGTGGTCAGGCACCAAAGCGGGCTTTTGACGGCTGGACTTTGGTGGTCCTCCTCAGGAATGAACTTGGCATAAGAAAGTGTTCAGGGCTGGGGATTTAGCTCAGTGGTAGAGCGCTTACCTAGGAAGCGCAAGGCCCTGGGTTCGGTCCCCAGCTCCGAAAAAAAGAACAAAAAAAAAAAAAAAAAAAAAAAAGAAAGTGTTCAAGTAAGGGAATAATCCTCGATTGCTAGCTATGGGGATGTAATCTATGGTTAACCAGGGAGAGGGGAAGGATCAGGGCAAGGTCTTGTTTACCAGGCCCTAGAATGCTAGGACCCTTCAATTTTTTTTTTTTTTGCCTTTCTTTTTTTCGGAGCTGAGAACCGAACCCAGGGCCTTGTGCTCACTAGGCAAGCGCTCTACCACTGAGCTAAATCCCCAACCCCCCTTCAAATGTTCTTAAGATGGTAGAATGCTTGCCTGGAGTGCAAGAGGCCCTCGATTTAATCCCCAGCATGACATCGAGTGGCTGAACATGACTGTAGTCTTAGCAAGTAGAGGCAGGGGGATCTGAAGTTCAGCGTTATCTTTGACTACATAGAGAGTTCAAGGCCACCCCGGCATACAGACTCTGTCTTAAGTAAATGGATGGATAATTAAATAAGTAAATAATTAAAACGTTGCACCTGTATGGAGTGTGTTTTTCCTTGTCACTATTCTCTAAATAATACCTTAAGACAACTATATTCATGGCATCCACATTGTATGTATTCTAGGAAAAATTACGACTGCACAGGAGGATGTGCGGGGGTTATGTGCAAAGCCTAAGGCATCTTACGTCGAGTACTCGGACATCTGGGGATGTTGGCATCCCGGGGTTCTGGAAGCAATTCTCCATGGATGCTGACGGACACCTGAGCAAGTACCCAGGACAGGTCTTGCCTTTCGCACTACTTGTCTTTATTCCAAGGAAGAGTAGAGAGGGGTCTATTGGGCCAGATGTTGGAGTATCTCAGAGGCAGCAGAAGAGATAAACTTGTAAAGATAACTGAGTAGTGAAAGGAACATGGTGGAGGTGTCTAAGGCTGGGACTAGTATAGGAGGTCAGCGAAGAGGGAATCATCAACTCAAGCGACATCGCCAGACTAGATGAAAAATTAAACACAGGATTAAAAGAGAGTTCCCAGACAGCATCGCTAGAAGGCTAGGGCCAGGGAGCAGTCCACGAAAAATGCCTTTTTATCTGAATTTGAGAGCTACGACATACTGCCCCCATACTGAAACTCTGCAATGTAACTAGATACCTTGTGTATAGCGGCATTGAAAAATCCTGATAAATCAGGTATTTCTGTAATCATTTGATCAAATGACATCTCTGTCCCGCATCTGGAACACAGATGACTCCTCTGAGAATTAGTGCTGGTTGGCTGGGAGTCCCTTTGCAATCTCCTGCCCTTAGGCAAACATATACATTGGAATTGTCGGCAGAGACTGCAGAGAGAACTCCCTCACACTGGCACACGCTATTTTAAGATAATATTGTTATTTTCCCTTCCTCTGTTGTCTGGTAACTCCAGCAACAGGGAGCCCAGGAGCACTGTTTAAAATTAAAGTGCACGTTTCCTGTGCTTGCCAGGTTGTTACCTCCTAACCCTCTCTTCCCTGGTAGGTGAGCCTTTACTAGAAAGAGCCATTTGGATATACTGTTGCAACATCCATTCTTTCACCTCCTTTTGGGATGTCTCTTTTTCACAGTGCTTTTCTTTTTTACTTTCAGTTCTGCTCTTTTTTTTTTTTTAAAGGGAAAACTCCACTGAGTCCTCTAAGTAGTTTCTTCGGGTTAATATCATTATTACAGTTTCCCCCTTTCTCCCGAATCAAGGCTGTTTCAGCTCCTCAAGGACTCCTTGGCATTTCCGGGAGGTTCATTATTCTGCTGTGCTTGAAGGATGTGGCATCCTGTTTGCGCTGCAAACAGCAAAATGAAATTTCCCCCTCAGGACACTCACAGAGCCTTCGGGTCACTTCTGCCGATGGAATCCCATCTGTACTGGATCAGCGTCCTGGCCTCAAGAGACAGGGCTGGGACAAGAGGGGAAGCAGAAGCGATGCTGACCTTCTAGGCTAGTGTTCGAGTTGTCACTGCGAGTAAATGCCAACAAGAGTGGCGCACAGGGCATCCAAAGCAGTGACCCAGCGTTAACCGTTGAGTGACGTGAGCCCCGAGTACAGAACACAAGCTGTCCCAATTCTCCGAGTCACGTCAGGACACTTCCCTGGATAATCCTGCAGAATCGTTAAAAGCCCCTCTGAAACTCCGCGTCTCTCTTACCTCAGGTCACTGAGGAGCCTCGAATGACTGAACACACAGCAGCAACCTGACAGTTTGACTTTGTTTCAGCTCCGATCAGAGCTCCATCCTCCTCAGTCTTGGGCCTTTAAACATGGCCTGCATACTTCGTCTCCTCTGACAACCTGCCTTAGCAGAATGAGGTCATTCGTGCCTCAGGGTTTCCAAAAGGAGAGGAGCTTGGGAGTCACACACACACACACACACACACACACACACACACACACACACACACGGAGAAGTGACCCTACTCGCTTTGGCTATGGTCTAATATCAGCTTAGCACACATAGGTCCCTTTCTCCATCCAGATGACTCCCACGGCAACATGAAGGTTTTAGAGCAGTCAGCCTGTCAGGTCACTCGAATCTGACTCCACGAAGGGGCTGCCATAATTTTCTGTCCTCAAGCCTGTCATTTCAAGCCAGGTATGATGGCACATGCCTATAATCATAGCACTGAGGCAGGAGGATCATGAGTTTGAGGTCAGTTAGTTGGGTTACGTTGCAAAACTCTGCCTGAAAACAAAAACGGCCTCCAGCTCTAGGTTAGATAAGAAGACTCTGCCCCCAGGAGACGGAGACCTACATTCTGGAATTTAGGCAGATGGAGTTGGTGCTGAAAATTTTTAACACATAAAAGGCAAGTTTAGGGCCAGTGAAGTGGCTCAGCTGGTGAAGGTGCCACACACATCTGTGGACCTGAGGCTGACCCCTGGAGCATCATAGTGGAAAGAGAGAGCTCACTCTTGAAGGTCCTGTGACACATGCTCTGTGTGGCACACTCATGCACACACACACACACACACACACACACACACACACCCCACATATATCTCCTACACACATGCACATACACATGAACCATACACATACATATAAGCATCATACACACTCATACATGTACACTCACACATACCACACATATATTACACACATACCACATACATACACACCACACATACATACACTACATACAAACATGCACATACCTGCACCACACACATATACACACACCTATACTCACACCACACACACACACACACATACACACACCACACATATGTACACTACACACAAAGATACATATACATGTACCATACATATCCACATACCTACACTCACCCCCCCACACTACACACAAACATATATACATTTGTACCACACATATATGCACACCTTCATTTACACCACACACAAACACATACATCCCCTACACAACGCACATACACATGAACCATACACATACACACAAGCATCATCTACACTCATACATGCACACTCACACACACCACACATATACCACACATATATACACTACACACAAATATACACACACCTGCACCACACACATATACACACCTACACTCATACCACACTAGACATATAGACACTACACACAAACATACAAACACATGTATCATACATATCCACATACCTACACTCACCCCCCCACACTACACACAAACATATACACATTTGTACCACACATATATATACACCTTCACTTACACCACACACACACACACACACACACACACACACACACACACACACCACCACCACCAAAATTAAAAACAAGTCAGTCAGTTTTGTTAGGCAGTGAGCTAGTGAAAGAGGCTCCCCGTGCTATCATTACGTTTTAGCATCAGTTCCTGTTTGACTAAGAGCATTCAGCTTTATCTCTCTGGAGCCCAGTCTAGAGTTGGACTACAGAACAGGAAGTGTTCATTTGGGGCAGGGATCATGGCTCAGTGGTTAAGAGCGCTTGCTGCATAAGTGTGAAGACCTGAGTGCAAATCCTCAAAAGCTGGCCAGCTATGGCTGTGCTTGTGCCTGTAACCCCTAGGACTGGGGTGGGCAGAGGCAGGAGGACTGCCGGGACTCCTTGGTCACTAGCCTAGCTCCAGGTTCAGGAGCAGCCCTTCTTCCCTGGAGGAAATAAGGGGGTGGGGGTGATAAAGCTTGTCACCTGACATCTTGTGGCTTCCATGCAAGTCACATACACCACAAGTACAACCACCATATACATATATGGAGCAAGCACATATATGCAGAAGCAAGGACACCTTTTTGAAAAAAGAAAATATTCAATTCATATACATACATGCAGGCAAAGCACTCACACACATAAAATAGAAAAAAAAAGAAATCATTCTTTTGAAAGCAGAGGCGGAGGAAGAGGAGGAAGAATGTTCAGTGTATGACAGCTGTAGAAATCTCCCTCTTGACAAACGGTTTCTCAGTTGTTTAATGAGTTTCTATCTGGTCATGTTTAGTCACATGCAAGTTCTTCACTCACAGACTAGCCTATTCCACAAATAGACATTTCTGATATTTTAGACCCTCTTTCTTATGTGCTGTACTAGCAGCTTTTAGCCAGGACAAATGGATGAGACAATGTTCAAAGGAAAAACTCTTGTTTGGCTCATGGTTTCCGAGAGTTTATGCTGTTAACTCTTCCTATTGGCTCAGATCTGTGGTGAAGACAGGCATCATGGTGGTGAGGGCTATGGCAAGGCAGAGCTGCTCAGTTCAACGCAGCCAGGAAGCAGAAAGAGACACAGAGAGAGGAGCTGGGGACATCCTTCTAATGGCACATGCCCAGCCATCTGCTTCCTCCAGGTGGGCTCCAGGTCCTTAAGCTTTTCTGTCTCGCCAATAAATTATGAGTCACTGGTAGATTGATTTGTGGATTAGGTCAGAGTCTCAAGCTTTAACTGCTTCTCAGTAGCACCACCAGCTGGAGATCAAACCTCCAAGGCATAGGCTCTTTCAGGGGTGGCTTCGCTGCCAAACCACAGCATACGGAGTTGAATCTGCCTTTCTGTAACTTGTAGTGATCCTTCTTCTTCGTCCTTCATTTTCCAGGAGGAAACGAGACAGCTAGGAATTCCCCTGTGATGCTTGGTTTCCTCTCCTGTGTTAAACACCTCGAATGGCTTAAAGTTTTTCCAAAAAACAAAACAAAAAAAAGAATTTCCCCTTTTGTTTTTAGTCAAAAAATTAAAACTAACAACGATGTGTTTCTGAGGCCTAAGTGAGATGTGGTCTGATAACGCACATGCATTGTGGAATGCTCGTGTCAAGAAAGTGGCATTTCCGTACTTTGTATACTTTTGAAATCTACTCCTGGAGCAACTTTGAGAAACGCAATAGGCTGTGGCCACCTTGCTGCAAAATGGAGCTCCCGAAAGTTATCCCCTCGTCTCTCAGATCTTGGTTCGCTTTGTTACGCTTCTATCCGTCCTCTAAACCTCCTTTACTTTGTCTTTTTTCTCTTTTCTTTTAACAAGAGCTTCGTTTTACTCTTTAATGGTATGACTTGAACCCATGGCCCTGCACATGCTAGGCAAGTGCACTATTACTAAACTACCCCCCCTAATGCCTCCCCAGAATTTCATAGTGCTGACTACCCAGTTGACTTCTCCTTAGTCATCTCCCTCTCTTCCTCCTCCTCCTCCTCCTCCTCTTACTTTTCTACCTCCTCCTCAGTATTAATGTTGTTATTTTGGGGATTGGGTCTCATCATATTGCCCAGACCTGGGCTCATAGCTCACTGCATTCAGCAACAACTTTCTCAACACCTATTAATAATTATGGGGGTGTTCTTTGAAATCACTCCAATTCATTAACACGCTCTTATAGGTGAGCCCTAGAGACTGCCCTACAAGCTTCAGTGCAGTCAGCCCAGGACTGACAGTCCCTTTGTGGTGAGCGAGCGTTCTGTTCCTATCCATGGACTGTATGTAACATCACTTAGAGTAGTTAGGAGGACACAGTCGCAGAAGGCTGATTCTCAGGAGTGGAGCACTGGAGGCCATGGAAGCCTAGTTTTCATGATCGAAGGATGGAGAAAGGTTAGCTGGGAAATGAGATGTTTGGCGGGGGGCGGGCGGAACGGAACTATAGCCAGTAGGGAAATGGGAAGAGTAAACAGGAACCCAGGAAGTCAAGGGATAAAATCAGGGGAGAAGTCATGAAGAAAGGCGTGGGGTGAAGTCGAGAAACAGAAAGAATGGAGAAGGCTTCCCTAATGCACACCATTCCCTCAGTTAACCCGAAGCCCAATGGTTAAAGATTCTTTGAAATTTGACAGCGTCTAAACTAGTCTAAGACTAATGTTATTTTGCATATGTGATTTCTCCCCAGCCATAAGACTCAGGTTACTAAGTTTAGCTAGCAAAGAAGAATTATTTCATTTAAATTTCATATCAATGTGCTTCTCTTCCATGAGTTTCGCATTAAAATGTTCTACGCTTGTTCTTCTACCAAATGTATGATTAAAGTGGAGCAAAAAAAAAAAATGATGGTTACCAGTTACATCGTTTATTCTGGCAGCCTCATGTAGCAAATTCATTGCTCTGTTTAATTGAAATAGATGAAAAAAAAAATCCCACCAGCGGAAAAAAGCTGACATAGAAATAAATATGTGCTCTCACGTCTGCATTTCCTCCTAGCCAGTTGGTAGAATGATGTACTGTGAATTTGCTTTCTTTCAGCTAATTTAAAAAAAAAAAAACAAAACAAAAACTGTAATTCTTTACCTAATACTTTCCCCCTGAAGTCTCTCTGTCTCCCTCTCCCTCCCCCTCCCTCTCCCTCCCCCACCTCTCTTCCTCCACCCTCTATTCCAGAAATAATTTGCCAGAAAGTTCCACACTAGCCTGGAGTACATTGATAGAATTAACTTTCTACAGTTAAAGGGCATCTTGGACATGGAAGAGTCCAACACTTATTTATTGCTGGAGAGAGAACTAGCTACCGATTTTCTCGCAGTCACACAGCTAGCTGCTGGCCAGCTATTAATTCCTAATGGGGTAGTTTGGGCAAGCTGTCCTCCCTGCCAAAGGACAGTTCTCTGTGTCTCTCCCAGAGTGCCAAGGCTGCCTTTCATAACTCGTGCAGATGGAATTATGATGAGTCCCCACATTGCCTCTATTTCTGACATGTAGGTAGGGAGCACTGGCTTGGAGGACACTCTAGGAAATGACAATATGACTATGGTAGCTTGCTTTGCAAAAAGGCAAGTCTCACATCTCTAGCCAGCCAGGTAAATCTGGGCAGAAGGAGGCTCCTGCGTCTTCATTCGAGACATTGGTTGACTGGTAGTAAATATATATCTGGTCCTCTGTACCTACACAGTCTCTGGAGAAGGGGCATTTGGTGTCCTGGAAGACTCTATGTAGTCCAGACAGGCTTCAAACTCACAAGTTCCGTCTGCCTTTGTCTCCTTAGTTCTGGGACTAAAGGCATATCTGCCGTGAACTTCTTGGCCATGTGGAAGGTATGACATAGTTTCCTGCCCCTGGAACAGAGCCAGTAGGGTGTGGGCCACCATGAGTGTTGACAGTTGCTGGGCTTGAGTCTTGTTTGTATTAAAAAATATATATTTCACTTTATGTTCCTCCTCTGGGGGAATGTCCTCTCAGCCAAGGTTAATTACTCCAAGATAATCAGAGACAGCATGAGTCCGGGAGAACGTGTGTTTAATGTCTCAGCAAAATGACGGATGCTGATAATTTTGGGACAACCCTTAAGGCTGTGGGAAGGAACTCTGGAAACTATGAATTCAAAAATATATAATTATCAACTATGCAATATATAAGGATGCAATATGAATTATCTAAGGGAATTTTTCAGACCTGGAAAAACAGAGGCAGCTGCACTATGAGCCAGCTTGTCAGAAAGCTACAAAGGTGGGCACATTCCTAAGTTCAAGGTCAGCCTGGAACCGAGAGAATTTAGGTCCAGGAGCGGTTGGAATGGTAATCTCAGGATGGGATCCCATGCAGCTAAATTGATTTTTTGTGTGTGTGTGCTTACAAAGGCAGGCAGATCTACGAATTTATTTGCAATATTAAAAAAACATGTACTTGCTGCCCTTCTTCTAAGAATCAAGGGGCTAAGGTCAAAGAAGGCTGATTCATGAGATGATCAAAAGGGAACCTGGAATAAATGACTGAATTGATATGTAAATGAAAGACTGGACTTTGGTCTACATTGAGACAAGTCAGCCAAGAGCGATTGCAGTTCATTTTTTAGAACTTTTTTTCTAGCAAGAACTGAGTTGTCTGGAGATCTCTGGAGAGCGAGCACAGCTCTTTTAGAATTTTTTTCCTAACAGGATTTCTGACCTTGGACATCCTAAGAATTACTCAGAGAACTCACACATCTCTTTTCGATTTTTTTTTTTTTTTTTTTTTTTTTTTAGCATCTACCCAGCTTGGAGGGCGAATACAGCTCTTTTCTAGAAAACTCAAGAATTTTTATTTTTATAGCAGCTTTTCCGACTTTGGTCCGAAAACTCATGAGCTATACAGAGAACTTTTAGAACTTTTCTCTCATGAGAGAGCTGTCTCTAGCAAAGTGCCATCTCGAGCAGGAAGCTGTCTCGAGCAAAAAGCTAACTGGAACAGACTACAGAGCCAAGAGGTTTATCTACAGAGAGCTGTCTCGGGAGCCATCTTGACCAGACTGCAAGGCTGTCCGCTTATAACCACGATTTAATTTTGAGTCATTCTTTTTCACTGCTCTCAAACACCCGTTTCCTCAGGAGGCCCTCCCCAAGCTGAGGCTGGTCTTTGGCACATAACCCAGTAGGACTGGTGTTCTTTGCATGTTCTAAAATAACAGCTGGCTAGCACTCCAGCAGAAAGGAAGCATTCATTCGTGCATGAAAACTGATAGTCCACCATTATTGAAGCTGGTCTGGATTGAATACATTGAATGGCCTCAACTTCGAGGTTAGTGGCTCCCAGAGTCCTGCTAAGGAGGAAACACAGGACATTTCAGAAGAACAACTGCCTAGACCAAGGTTGTTGATATCAGTGACCGGGTGTGAAGGTTGAACACTTTAGTCTGAAACCTCACCCCCCCCCAAAAAGCCAAAGGGTTGGAAAGATGGATCAGCAGTGAAGAGAACCTACTCCTCTTCCAGAGGACCCAGGTTCAATTCCCAGCACCTACATGGCATCTCATAATTCTCTAACTCCAGTTCCAGAGGATCCAACATACATGCAGGTGAAACGCCAGTGCATATAAAAACAAACAAACAATCAATAAATAATTTAGAAAATACTTTAAAGGAAAAAAAAAAGCTTTCAACTATTAAACTGATAGCACAAGAAGAGAAATTCTACCTGACTTCATTTGACAGATTGCAGTAAAAATACCACACAAAATAAGGTGTTGGCTAGTTCAACGTCAACTCGACACAAGCCAGAGTCATCTGAAAGAAGGAAACCTCATTCAAGGAGAAAAGGCCTCTCTGTAAGATCCATGTGTATAGCATTTTCTTAATTAAAGATTGATGAGAGGGCCCAGTCCATCGTGGGTGGTGCTATCCCTGGGCTGGTGGTCCTGGGTGTCTGGTTCAAAAGAAACTCTTGACAAATGACTATCTGTGGTACCTATTAGCACACTAAGGCTCATGCTGGCCTCCAAGTTCAGCAGTACCTGAGGCCCTTCTCAGCTCTTCTCACTCCACCCCTTCTCTAAATTTCTCTAGTTACTGGGCTTCCCTCCTGCTAGTTTCCTGTTTCTATATAACCTGACCATTTCAACCCTGCAGGCACTTGGTTCTTTCTTGTGTCTTCCTCTCTTGGTTCCCTTCTTGCCCCTCTCTTTAGGTCTCCATTGTCCACACTCTGCCTTCCTCTCTTGCTCCTTGCCACCCCTCTCATGACCAAGTACTTTCTATCTCTGCTCTGGGCTCTTTCAGATGCCTCTGGCTGTGCTCTCCCTCACAACTACAAAAAAAACAAAAAACAAAAAACAAAAAACATTGTTCTCAACCATACCTTGGAGCAAACCTGTTCTTAGTTTATACATCGGATGCCAAAACCCTCAGTTTAGACACTACTGTAAGAAAACAGACAGAGGGGTTGGGGATTTGGCTCAGAGGTAGAGCGCTTGCCTAACAACCGCAAGGCCCTGGGTTCGGTCCCCAACTCCGAAAAAAAGAAAAAAAAAAGAAAGAAAACAGACAGAGCAAGTTATGGTGAGCAAGCCAGTAAGCAGCACCCCTCTGTGGCCTCTCCATCAGCTCCAGCCTCCAGGTTCCTGCCCTGCTTGAGTTCCTATCCTGGCTTCCTTTAGTGATGATCTACAAAGTAGTAGTGTAAGGCAAATAAACCCTTTCCTCCCCAACTTGCTTTTTGGTCAAGGTGTTTTATTCTAGCAATAAAAACCTTAACTAAGGCACAGGGCTTCTATATGACTCTCCGCAAGGCTCAGGGAATGCCATAGAAAGGGGAGGGGAAAGAATCTGAGAGCCGAGGGTTGGGCAGGAGAACTGTGAAATGTACTATGTACATGGACAGCTGTTGCACCTGTGAACTCGCAGCAGCATTGGCTACTGGCACAAGACTGGGCTCATTGGCACTCCATTGTGAGTGAGAAAAGGTGGCTATAGGTTCCACACTTTGCTGAGAAGCTATAAAAGGCACATAAAGGTTGCTATGGTGATTTGAATGAGAATGGTCCACACAGACTCATATGTTTCAACGCTTGGTGTCCAATTAGTGGAGCTGTGTGGCAAGGATTAGATGCTGTGGCCTAGCTGGAGGAAATGTCTTTGAGGTTTCAAAAGCCCAGGCCATTCCTGGATAGCTCCCCCTTCCTTCTTTCTCTTTCTGTCCCTCTCTGTGCATCTGTCTGTCTGTCTGTCTGGTCCTCCCTCCCTTGTTTGTGGACTAGAAGTAAGCTCTTAGCTACTGCTCCAGTGCCATGCCTATTGCCAGCTTCCCACCGTGAGGGTCATGGACTAACTCTCTGGAACTGTGAGCCCCAAATTAAGTGCTTTCATTTTTAAATGGCCTGGATCATGGTGTCTCTTCACAGCATTAGAAAAGCAACTGAGCCCGATGCTAAAAGAGAGGGAGTCATATTCCTCAGTGGTGTAGCCACTGGTAAGTTGTCCTTGCTCAGGAAAACAACCATTCTCTCATGCTTATGCAGGCAATCTTAATTAAATATAGTGGGCCACACGCATATACAAATAGATATGAAGCCAGGTGGTGGTACTGCATGCTTTTAATCAACACTCAGGAGTCAGAAGCAGGAGGTCTCTGAGTTTGAGGCTACCCTCGTCACACATACAGTTCCAGGACAGCGAGGGCTACACAGCTGTCTTGAAACTGTCTCGTCCAACCCCCAAAAAGATATGAGAGCAGGAGGGTATTTATTGGAAGGAGAAAGAGGAAATGGATGAGAGCATAATTGGAGACATATATATATATTATATGTATATTACATATATATGAAATTGCAAAGAAATAAACATAATTTTTTTAAAAAGTCAAAACCCCCATGATTCATCACTTCTCCAAAGCCACACCTCTGCACATGGATAAATTGGAGAGCAAATCTTCAATGTGTGACTCTTTGTGACATTCCTTGTTTAAGCCATAACACTACATAAGAAACAGAGACGGGTTTGGGATTCAGACGCATGTCTCATGCCTGAGATATCTCATTCTATTTTATGTCTTTTCTAAAGTATGGAAGAACTCTGAAACAGTTCTAGTCGCAAGTATTTTAGGTAAGGGACACTCGGTCTCTATTTGTTACCACAAAAGTGTGCATCAGGTTTTATGGATAGAAAGGAAGGTGGGCAGACTTCTCTGGCTATGGCAAGATGTTTTATGGAGGGGCTAACATTCGAGTTGAACACTGAAGGTGGTGTGGTGGCTGCCCTGCAGAACAACAGGAGGGATAGATACGGGAGCAGTTCACCCCTGGAGACAGGATAGAACCCTGATCTAGGCAAGGACTCATGATAGAAGACAGATGGGAGCTGGAGATGGCTCAGAGGCTGAGAGCACTTGTTCTTGCAGAGGATCATGGTTTGATCTCCAGCACCTATGTGGTGGCTCACAACAACTATCCGTAACTCCAGTTCCAGGTGATCGAATGCCCTCTTCTGACCTCTTTGGGCAACAGTACACATGTAGTACACATAGATATATGTAGGTAAAACACGCATAAAAATACATCTGTGAAAATGAAGTGGAGGAGACAACAGGGAAACTTCCAGAAGACTGGTGATTTATGGGATCCTTAAGTGTATTTTTTTCCTTCAAATACCGAAAGATTGATTACCAAACACACATTCTTACTATGTTTTATTCTGAGTGTGGCCTTTCTGAACAAATAAAGTCATTTTTACAGATGTGACTTCCGTGGAAGACTTGGGTGAGCAGTCATACACTGATTTCCAAGCCAATAGACAATGTCCTTTTGTGGCTGGTTTGGAAACCCTGCTCTTTGTTTTGCAAACTTCAGGCTGATGTGATCACAGAGTGAGACCATAGAGATTATGTAAGCTGGCCCTTTAGTTTTATAGCCAGGCATCCCTAGACCTAGAAAGTGGCTTCTTCGGTTAGTTAGTACTTGCTGTCCTGCACGTCCGTCACCCACACAGTAATTGTGAGCATCCAGGTAAAAGTTTAAGTGTCACAGGCTCAGCTGCGAGCCTCCAAAGTTTATGTGGCTCTGACCGGATTTGGGGTTCTGAGGTCATTAGAGTAGGTTCTGACCCAGCCTAATAGCCGCACACGAAGAGGAAATCAGACGTGATAAGCACGGAAGGAGGTCTTTGTGAAAAACCAAGGGAGAACACGGTCTCCGTATGCCGAAGAGAGATTGTCAGAAGCCAGTCACACCAACTTACACTTGCAGTCTCCTCAACGGTGAGGAGTCAGGTTGAGTCGTGTAAGCCACTCAGTGTGCAGCAGGTTGCTATGGCAGCCTTACCAGAGTGAGACCAGAGTCCTAACAGCAAGGTTCCTGCTCCCATAGCTATTCGGCTGCCTGCTGATGGGCTGTGGGGCAGTTCCCTGCGTGTCCTTGGCTGCTGGGGGAAGGATGGGAAACTGTGTAGCTGGCGAGTCTGACCTTCGACATAGCCAACTTCTTATCGCCACAGAGAATGCTCTTGGAATGACTATTCGCCTGGACTGTCTGCACAGTTTACAGCGTCACTCAGACAATCTGCAAGGCCAATTCAGCGATGTTTGCAACTGACAATAACAATGCCGATGATTTAATTGGTACGCAACGCCTGTCCCCATTACAGGTTTGTTCCTGTGTCATAAACTCCCCGTCCCGATCAGTTTTTACTGTGGGCAAAGAATATAGTATTCACTATTGCATCCTTCGTGCTAAGAGAAAAAAAAAATCCTCATTAGGCCATGAGAAGAAACATTATCAGCAGCAATCTAAACCGTCTCTCTACTCCTGCACCCACACAGGGTCATGTAATTGGGGCTCCCTGACGCTCGTAGCCAGGCTCCCTGTTGACACACTGCCATCTGGTGGAGCCGGGCCTGTGGTTCAGCTTTTGCAGTTAGATGCTGCCTGTGTCTTGACATATGTTTTTCTCCTCCTCCCTGCTGATTTTCTGACAGCTAACCAGATCCAAGGGGTGAACACTATCCAGGCTTGAGCCTCTGTAAAGTGCTGAGGAAGACACAGTTTTCTCTACTTCCCTAATTAATTATCTCCTCACCTGGGTGCCCCTTCCTTCTATGGAAGGAGTGCTAATTCCAGACCCCCCCTCCTCCTGCAGCGAACATCCTATGTTGAACCCCAAGGTTTCTTTTATTTGTTTAGATTCTGGTAGTTTTGTTGTTTTTCTTTTTTGAGACAACGTCTCTTTGTCACTCTGGTCCTTCTGGAGCTCTCTTTGTGGATCAGTCTGGCCTTGAACTCACAAAGATCCTCTATGCACCACATCTAGCTAGTACTGTGTTTATAAGTTGCTTCTAAAACTCTTTCAATTGATTATAAAACAACTTTTAATGTAATCAAAAACAAGCATCTTGAATATCAGTTGTGAACAGACTGGGGACTAGGAAAACAAAGTCAGAAAGACCAGGGCCAATTTAGTAAGCTGGACTCAGAAGGTCCAGCACCTGGATGCCACGATATTATCAGGGGATCTTTGAATGGTTTCACTTACTAAGGTAAACATTCCCCCCACCCCAAGTTTTAGGTAAAAGAAAATAAGCCTTTATAGTAAGGCAAATGTTTAATTCTATTTTAATACTTTAAAAATAACTTCAGGGCTGGAGAGATGGCTCAGTGGTTAAGAGTACTGATTGATCTTCCAGAGGTCCTGAGTTCAAATCCCAGCAATCACATGGTGGCTCACAACTATCTGTAATGGGTGTGTCTGAAAACAGCTATATCGTACTTATATATAATAAATAAATACATCTTTAGAAAAAAAATAACTTTTAGCTGAGCATAGTGGCACATGCCTACAATCCTAGCACTCCAGAAACCGGGACAGAAGGATCATGAGTTCAAACCCAGGAGGAGCTACAAAGAAAACTCCAGGCAAGCCAAATGAGATTCTATCTCAAGGAACCAAGAATCAATCAATCAATAAGTTGAGTCATAGTATAATTCTTCGTATTGTTTTAAATTTATTTTTATTTTGTAAACAGACCCCAGACCTTAGCAACAGTGACAAGATAGAAGTACGACCTCACATCTACCAGCATGTAGGCAACAACACCTGCCAAGAACAAAACAAAAACAAAAAGCAAGAACGAGAACAAAGAAATGATCCTTCAAAGTCCTACATGTACCAACCTGGCTTTTCAACTTCTGTAGTTCAGCTTCTGGCTGTTCTTGCTACTTGAGGTATGTCAACTCAGGATGTGGGTTTTGTGCTTAAAAGCTCTCCCTGAGAGAGGCCCTGGACTGCCTGGACAGCACTTGAGTCTGGAACACCCAGCGTGGTCACCAGTTGGCTAACAAAGACTTTCTATGGTAAATACGTCACAACATTTTGTGTGTGTGTGTGTGTGTGTGTGTGTGTGTGTGTGTGTGTGTGTGTGTTTTCTCTGTGTGTTCAGGTATCTGCAGAAGCCAGAAGAGGGTACTGGATCCACTGGAGCTGGAGGTACAGATGGCTGTGAGCCATCCACTGTGGGCGCTGGGAACTGAACTTGAGTCCTTTGGGAGGGAAGCAAGCACTTTTAACTGCTGAACTCTCTTCACCCTCCAGCATTTTCATATGGAGAAGTTCGTAAGGCCAAATTGCTCATGACCTGAAAAAACTACAGTGCAAACCTATAAAAGAGATTCTTTTTGTTTGTTTGCTTTATTTGTTTTTATGTTTTCCAAGAGAGGAGTTCTCTTACCTCCTTTCCAGCCCTGGTAGCCCTGGAATTAGCTCTATAGACCGAGCTGGCCTTTAACTCCCAGAGATCCACCTGCCTCTACCTGCAGAGTGCTGGGATTAAAGGTATGTACCACCATGGGCCCCTGGACAGAGGGGAATGTTTTTGTTTCTAAATGATGTTTGATTGAAGACTTCAGGAAAACCAGAAAGTAATTGTGGGAAGGCTCAGATTTTTTTTTTAAAAAATTACTTCTTTTTATTTAATGTGTATCAATATTTTGCCTGCATGTATGCGTGTGTGAGGGTGTCGGATCCCCTGGAACTGCAGATATAGATAAAGTCTGAGCTGCCATCTGGGTGCTAGGAACCCAGGCCCAAAAGGGTCAATTGTACATGAAAAAGCAACATGGGACCATGGACGGAGAGGAACGTTTTGTTTTTAAGTGGGACTGAAGTGATGTTTGATTGAACACTTCAGGGAAAAAAGTAATTGCATGAGGGCTCAGATGTGAGGTGCAAAGGTGCTGGGAGGGTCTGACAATACCCCATTCAGTCTCATTTCTCCAGGGTCAGCAAGGGAGTAATAAAGAATACTGGGGGAGAGGTATCATTCCGAGAAAGAAGAAAACAGTGGTAATACACCTAATTATGTAAGAAAGCTCCATTAGCTCTCTTGGGAAAATGACTTATAGGATGCCTATCACTTGTGGTTTTTTTTTTTTATTATTTTTAATCAGGGAACACCTTGTAGACAACACTGACAGCCTGGTCGTATGGACTGTTATCTAGTAGTGGGTTTCATTGTTAAATGTTCAGTGAATGATTCTGTGACAGGGAGTTGTACATGTTGGCTTTGACGTTGTAATCCTCCTGCCTCGGTCTTCGGAGTGCTAGGATTGCAGGCTCCCACATCCAGCTGTCCCATGGCTTTAGTTTGCTTGTCGCCGATGACTAGTGATGCTGAATCTTTCCGAGCCTTGTTTGCCACTCCTGCTGCTTTATTTGTTTTGTTTTGTTTCTTTTGAGACATGTCCATTCAGCTCCTTTGCCTAAATAGATCAAAATACTAACTGTTTGAGCTCAAAGCCACAGTATTGTTAGAAGTAAATGTTGATGAAGAAAAGTCTTTATTGAAGTCAATAAAGTAGAAACAAAGAGAACAACACAAAGAATCAACCAAGAGCTGGTTCTTTGAAACAAACCAAACCAAAAACAAACAAACAAACAAACAAATAAACAAGAACTCAAAAATTCCAACAAGATAGGAAAACCCTTATTCAACCAAACCAAAAGGAAGAGAGACAGCATCCAAATTAAGAAAATCAGAAATGAAAAGGGAAACATGACGACAGAAACCGGGAAAATCCAAACATTCATTAGTTCTTACGTCAAAGGCCTGTTCTCCACAAAATTGGAAAACCCAAACGAAGTGGAGAGTTTTCTTGACAGATACAACTTACCAAAGTTAAATCAAGACCAGGTAAGCAGTTTAAATAGGCCTATAACCCCTAAGAAAATAGAAGCAGTCATTAACTCTCCCAACCAAAAAAAGCCCAGGGCCAGATGCTTAGCACAGAATTCTACCAAACATTCAAAGAAGAAATAATATCAATCCTCTCCAAATTAGTCCACAAAATAGAAGCAGAAGAAAGGATTCTGGGAGACAGTGAGGCACAGCAGATTCACCCCATCACAGAAGACCACCATCATATGAAACTGAGGTAACCACATGGCATGATTTAGAATAGAA
Source organism: Rattus norvegicus (assembly GCF_021556685.1). Classification (NCBI taxonomy): domain Eukaryota; kingdom Metazoa; phylum Chordata; class Mammalia; order Rodentia; family Muridae; genus Rattus; species Rattus norvegicus. The sequence continues at coordinate 36,669,199 of NC_141541.1, read as the reverse complement.
TGAATAGGTAAAGTTATGAGCTAGTTGGGGAACAAGCAAAGTTTTTGGTCTAGGCATTTATTTACGAAATAATAGGCCTCAGTCATTATTTCTGGGAACAAAGTGGACAGGTGTGAAAACATGAGGTTACAGGTAGATTTAAAAATAACGATGTAGGGCTGGAGAGATGGCTCAGCCGTTAAAGGCTAGGCTCACAACCAAAAATAACGATGTATAGAACTAAACAATTCTCAACCTAGGAATCTCTTCTAAGGGCCAAGAAGCCCTTAAAGAAATATTTAATGTCCTTAGTCATCAGGGAAATGCAAATGACTCTGAGATTCTATCTTATACCCATCAGGATGGATAAGATCAAAAATTCAAGTGACAGCACATGCTGGCAAGGATGTGGAGTAAGGGGAATACTTCTTCATTGCTGGTAATAGCGCAAATTTGTACAAGCACTTTGGAAATCAATTTGGTAGTTTCTCAGAATACTGGGGATAGTTCTACCTCAAGACCACTCCTGTGCAGACACCCATAATATGTTCTACCATACCACAAGTACAATTATTTAACTATGTTCTAGCAGCCACATTTGTATTAGCCAGAAGCTGGGACCAACCTAGATGTCCCTCAACCCAAGAATGGATAAAGAAAATATGGTAAGTTTACTCAATGGAATATTACTTGCCTATTAACAACAAATATATTATGAAATTTTCAGGCAAATTGATATAATGAGAAAATACCATACTGAGTGGTTACTCAGACCCAGTAACGTGCATGGTATGTTCTCACTTATAAGTGGATATTAGCCATAAAGTAAGGATAAACATGCTACAATCCAGACTCAAAGAAGCTAATAACCGGGAGGGCCCAAGGGTAAATCCTTGAATCTCACTCAGAAGGAAATATAAAATAGACATCAGGTGGATGGAGGAAGGGAACTAGGTAGGAGAGGGGAAAGAAATGAGGTTGGAGATCAGGTGTAGGGAGAGTGGAGGAGGGAAGAGGGCTGGGAGAGAGAACAGGAATCTGTTGTGGGGGGCATCTCTGGGAGGAGCTGGAGACCTGGGATAGGGCAAGCTCCTGGGAGTCTATGGGGTGACCCTAGCTGAGACTCCTAGCAGCTGCGTGTATGGAGACTGAAGTGGCCATCTCCTGTAGCCAGACAGGACTTCCAGTGGAGGGAGAAGGTCACCAACCCTAAATTTTTCATGCCTCCAAGATGTTCAGGGGCAAAGAAGAAGCAGAGATTGAGGGAATGGCCAACCAATGACTGGCCCACCTGGGAGAGAACCAACCCCTGACACTATTAATGATACTCTGCTATGCTTGCAGACAGGAGCCCAGCATTCTGTCTTCTGAGAGGTTTTATCCAGCAGCAGATGGAAACAGATGTAGAGACCCACAGCCAAACATTAGACAGAGCCCTGGGAGTCTTATGAAAGCATTGGGGGAAGGATTGAGGAGGTGAGAGGAGTCAAGGATACCACAAGAAGACCCACAGAGCCCACAAATCTGGATGTATGGGGACTCAGAGTCTAAACCACAAACAAAAGGACGTGCATTAGCTGGACTTAGGCTTCCTACACATTTGGGTGTTTTGCTGGCCCCTACACATTTTAAAAGAAGCTTGCTAATTTGTCCAGAGGAATCAATGGGAACTAAAATGGGAATTATAGTGAACTATAGGTCAATTTGAATATTGGAATCTCAATATTAGAATCTCTGTCTCTTCATTGGATTGCTTAATTTACTCATATTGAAGGTTCTGATTGACATGAATCTACACTTATCATCAAAAGATTCTCTGTTTCTGTCAAATAGCATTGCTAGTCTTGATGCCTTTAATAAAGCCAACCTATTAATGACTGCCACCACTTCCTTGTTGATCTTCAGGCCAAGTGCTGTGGTGCAATGGGCAGACCTGACTGGTGAACAACAATATCACCATCCACTTTCAGAGTCCTTAACCATTTTAAATTTGTTCCCATGTCAGTCACTCAGTGTTGCCTTTTATTGCCAATGTTAGTACTGGATTTGGACACTTAAGGGACAAGACAATTAAACAGAAGAAAAAAAATGATACATTAAGCTGTTGTCTTTGTTAAGTTAGAGTTTTAGTGCTATGAAGAGACACCGTGACCACAGCAACTCTTATAAAGAACAACATTCAGTTGGGGCTGGCTTACAGCTTCAGAGGTCTACTCCACTATCATCACGCCAAGAAGCATGGAAACGTAGAGACAGACGTGGTGCTAAAGAAGGAGCTGAGAGTTCTTCATCGTGATCTTCAGGCAGCAGAAGGAGATGTGTGCCTCACTGGATGTAGCTTGAGCCTGCCTAAACCATGATACACTTCCTCCAACGGGGACACAACTCCTAATAGTGGTACTCTTTATGAGTCAGGCATTCAAACACAGGAATCTATGTAGGCCAGCCCTAACTACCACAGCTTTTCCCCAATACTACTACTACTACTACTACTACCTCCTACTACTACTACTACTACTACTGCTACTACTACTACTACTACTACTACTACTACTACTACTACCTACTACTACTACTACCTCCTCCTCCTCCTCCTCCTACTACTACTACTGCTACTACTACTACTACTACTACTACCTACTACTACTACTACCTACTACTACTACTACTACTACTACCTACTACTACTACTACCTACTACTACTACTATTACTACCTACTACTACTACTACTACTACCTACTACTACTACTACCTACTACTACTACTATTACTACCTACTACTACTACTACCTACTACTACTACTACCTACTACTACTACTACCTACTACTACTACTACTACTACTACTACCTACTACTACTACTACTACCTACTACTACTACTACTACCTACTACTACTACTGCTGCTGCTGCTGCTGCTGCTACTACTACTACTACCTACTACTACTACTACTACTACTACTGCTACTACTACTACTACTACTACCTACTACTACTACTACTGCTACTACTGCTACTACTACTACTACTACTGTCTCACTATGTAGCTCATTATACGGAATTACTTTGCCTTGGTCCTGTGCTTCATTGTAGGACCTTAAGAATATTCTTTTCCAACATTGCTCTTGTGGACGATCCAAGTTCAGTCCTAAGCATCCACATCAGGTGGATTACAATCACCTGTAACTTCAGCTCTTGGGGGCATCTGCATTTATGTAAACATATGACTTTAATATACACACTTCAAAAATAAAAATAAATATTAAAAATCTAATGTCTCAAAGGTTTTGTCTTCTTCTTCCTCCCTACCCCCCCCCTTCTTCTTCAACTCCCCTGCCTCAGTGACTTTCTTGTTTATTAACTCTGGTCAAGGATAATACTCCACTGACCATAGTAAGGGTCTGATATTGGTCCTCGGGGAGTCATGGATTCTGTTGCCTAACAAATAGTCATTTGGGAAGTCAATTGTCCGGCACACTTTCTTCCTTTCTTCTGACCACAAGCACCAGGTGATTACTCATCCGTTTTCAAGAATTTCCTGGCACATAAATCGCTCTACCAACAAATGCAATAAAAATCATTGCTCCTTTATAGAAATGGTTTCTGAGGTCAGCACTTGGTATTTTCTCAAGCGGGCTTCTCGTAGCTGGCACAGCCTGAGATCTTGTCACAGCCAGTCTGTGGTTTAGTTTGGACCTTGATCCTGCTCCCAACGGTCACTCATAGCTTCTACTTGGAACCTACTTCTCCGAGCTCTGTTGCAAATGTGTTTTCTTAGTTTGGGTTTTATTGCTATGAAGAACACCATGATTAGAACAGCTCTTATAAAGGAAAACATTTAATTGGGGCTGTTTTACAGTCTCAGAGGCTTAGTCCATTATCACTGTGGCGGAAAGCATGGCGGGGTGCAGGCAGACATGGTGCTGGAGAAGACGCTGAGGGTTCTACATCTTGATTGGTAGGCAACAGAAAGAAACTGTGTTACACCGGGTGCAGCTTAAGCATAGTAGACCTCCACACCTGCCCCAGCAACGATACACTTCCTCTAACAAGGCCACACTTCCTAACAGTGCTACCCACTAAGTCCAAGCACTCAAACACACGAGTGGATGGGGGTGCATTCCTATTCAAACCACCACAGGAGTGAATTCTTTTGAGAGGAGATTAGGATTTCTCTCTTTTATGGCCCAGGTTTTCCCCTCTAGGTGAATTCTCTGGGTCAGTAGTCTAGTGCTCTTTTGGGTGAGGGCTGACTACAGCAAGCTTTGTTTCACTAGAGTACTCAGTGGAGGGGTAAGGGCAGCTTCCAGGGCTCCTCCCAGTTTGCTTCTTTTTTTTTTTTTTTTTGGTTCTTTTTTTTTCCGGAGCTGGGGACCGAACCCAGGGCCTTGTGCTTCCTAGGTAAGCGCTCTACCACTGAGCTAAATCCCCAGCCCCCAGTTTGCTTCTTTTGGCACGGATCCACCACTGCATTGGCCATCGCTAAGGTGACAGAGCTCCAGTCTTTTCCATATGCAAAGCCCAAGGTTGTACCTTCCCTTTATAAGTGAACTGAGCAGCAGAAGGGAGCAATCTCTTTAGTGATTTCCCACCTAACTAGAAGTGATAGAGACAGGAAAGAAAACACTGATGTCCTGGCCCTGCAGGAAGGAGAACCTTCCTCCTGGAGATGGAGCGGAGGGGGGGGGGAGGGCGCTGGGGGGGGCTGGGGGGGGAGCAGATCCTGTGCGCTCGTCTGTGTCAGCTGGAGCAGAGTTGGTACAGAGTCATGAGAGAGGGCATCCTGCCAGAGTTGTTAGGGTCAGAGCATGGGCCCTGGCAGCTAACAAGCTAGGCTTGTCCTCCCATCCTCAATAGGACAATTAAAGAAGCAAATAATGGTGAGAAGCAGAGAAAGGAGATTCGTTTACTCTGTGTGGCCACATTAGGAAGAGAAAGAGATAAAGGGGCTCAATGGCCCCAAATCCATCTTTAGAGTCCTAATATGAGGCTTAGGTTTAAGTAGAGGGCACTAGATAAGTTATGCACAAATACACAGACCTGGTCAAGGTCCAGTCCTGCCCACTGACTCGTCCTTGTCTTGGATCCAGTCTCTCCTGCCGGCACTCTGACATGTTGACAGAACTGTGAAGTCTCTTTCAGGTAGTCAGATTTGTCCCCTGGCTGCATCCAGCTTTTGCTTCTCCAAGCAAGAGACTCCTGGTGAAAATTCTAATTTCTTTTGATCCTGTGGTTGTAATTTTCTGCCAAAGGAAGGAGCTTTAGAATGATCTCCTCCTCTCCTGTTAGGATGATTAAAAGGAGCTGGCTGTGTTTGAACCACACCTAACCATCGGCACTAGATTCTCTCTAGCTGCTGCTTCTTCATGCATCCTTGGGATCATTTCTAGGAAACGTAAAAGGATTTTTTTTATCTAATAATAGTTTGTATGGAGAGCTGGGCAGGGCTGCTTGCTGTGATCTACGACAAACATACAATTGTGGATACAAAACTCAGAGTGAAAACTTCTTTGCTTCGTATTTTCTTCTAAGAGATGTTCACTTTGGCCTCCATTGTGTATTGCTACCTGCCCAATAATCGGGTTTTTTTTTCCATTTTCATTTATTGAAAGTAAGAAAACACGTTGTTCTCGGCCTCTCCCTGAGCTAGACCAGCCATGGCGGCGGTGAAGACCCTAAATCCCAAAGCCGAGGTGGCCTGCGTGCAGGCAGCGCTGGCGGTGAACATCTGCCTGGCACGGGGCCTGCAGGATGTTCTGAGGACCAACTTGGGGCCTAAAGGCACCATGAAGATGCTTGTATCTGGTGCTGGAGACATCAAACTTACTAAAGATGGCAATGTGCTACTTCATGAAATGCAAATTCAACACCCAACAGCCTCTTTGATAGCAAAAGTGGCTACAGCGGAGGATGACATAACCGGCGATGGCACTACATCCAATGTCCTCATCATCGGAGAGCTGCTCAAACAAGCAGACCTCTACATTTCTTTTTTTTTTTTTTTTTTTTTTTTTGGAGCTGGGGACCGAACCCAGGGCCTTGCGCTTCCTAGGCAAGCACCCTACCACTGAGCTAAATCCCCAACCCCGGACCTCTACATTTCTGAAGGTCTTCATCCCAGAATAATAACTGAAGGTTTTGAAGCTGCAAAGGAAAAGGCACTCCAGTTTTTGGAACAAGTCAAAGTAAGCAAAGAGATGGACAGAGAAACACTCATCGATGTGGCCAGGACATCTCTGCGGACTAAAGTTCATGCTGAGCTTGCAGATGTCTTGACAGAGGCTGTGGTGGACTCCATTTTGGCCATTAGGAAAAAAGATGAGCCCATTGACCTCTTCATGGTTGAGATCATGGAGATGAAGCATAAATCTGAAACTGATACAAGCTTAATCAGAGGGCTTGTTTTGGATCATGGGGCGCGGCATCCTGATATGAAGAAAAGAGTAGAAAATGCCTACATCCTCACATGTAACGTGTCCTTGGAGTATGAGAAGACAGAAGTGAATTCTGTTTTTTTTTTTTTTTTAACAAGAGTGCAGAAGAGAGAGAGAAACTAGTAAAGGCTGAAAGAAAATTCATTGAAGATAGAGTTAAAAAATCGTATAACTGAAGAAGAAAGTCTGTGGTGATTCAGATAAAGGATTTGTCGTTATTAATCAAAAGGGGATTGACCCCTTCTCTTTAGATGCTCTTGGAAAGAAGGTATCGTAGCTCTGCACAGAGCCAAGAGGAGAAACATGGAAAGGCTGACTCCTGCTTGTGGTGGGATAGCTCTGAACTCCTTTGATGACCTGAATCCTGACTGTTTGGGACATGCAGGGCTTTTCTATGAGTATACATTGGGTGAGGAGAAGTTCACCTTTTTTTTTTTTCACTGTTCAAGGTTTATTTGGTGTTTTCCTTGGCATGACACTTGAGTGGTTGGTTCCGTCCTCCATATGCAGATCTTACATTTCACATAATATTGCAATGTACACTACAGACACATATAATACAGAAAATATCCTGTAGAACATTTATGCACAAGATATGCACAAGATATGCACGATGGACTTACACACTGGAGCCAGCTTATAACTAACTGGGAACTCATGGCCTAGGCATGTTTGGTGAGGGTGCGAAGCACAGCAATGCAGCAGGCTCACAGGCTAATCAAAGCCTGCATGCAGTTGGCAGTGTGTCTTGGAGACAGTGGGATTGTCACACTAACCAGGTTACCACTACACAAGTACCACTTAGCAGGGTAGAGCTGTGGAACTGAGATTTTCCCCAGACCACCTCAACACAACTGGACCAACTGGACTAACCACAGCTCAGCTCAGGTCTCCATAGAAACCCTGCTGCAGCCTGGACAGTGAAGGGCTAGGACACTGGGAAGACTTTAGAACTGCAGCTCCTTCTGGATTCCCCAGAGGGTATCTGCACTCTTCTTCAGGCGGGCCTCCTCGTCAGGAGTCAGTGTCACCTTCACAACATCTGAGATTCCATTTTGTCCCAGGATACATGGGACGCTGAGGAAGACATCCTCCTTGATTCCATAGAGACTCTTAATCATGGTGGAAATGGGATGCACCCGCCTAAGGTTCTTCATTATGCTCTCGGCCAAGTCTGCCACGGAGAGGCCAATGGCCCAGGATGTGTAACCTTTCAGCTTGATCACTTCGTATGCACTGTCAACCACCTGCTTGTGCACATCCTTCCACTGCTCCTTGTCTGCATCCGTGCCCAGCTGTGGGTTCAGAGACTTCAGGGAGACGCCGGCGACGTTCACACCACTCCACGCAGGCACACTGGAGTCGCCATGCTCTCCCAGGACCCACCCGTGACAGCTCAGTGGATGAACTCCCAGCCTTTCTCCCATCAGGTAACGGAACCGAGCCGAATCCAGATTGCAACCACTTCCAATAACTCTGTTTTTGGGGAAGCCGCTGATCTTCCAAGCCACGTAGGTCAAGATATCCACTGGGTTTGAGACGATGAGCAGTTTGCACTGTGGACTGTATTTCACAACATTTGGAATGATGAACTTGAAGATGTTCACGTTTCGCTGGACCAAATTGAGCTGGCTCTCTCCCTCTTGCTGACGGGCCCCCGAGGTGATAATGACCAGCTTGGAGTTTGCAGTCACACTATAATCTTTGCTGGAGACAATTTTTGGTGTCTTAAGGAAAAGGCTGCCATGCTGAAGATCCATCATCTCTCCCTTTAGCTTATCTTCTATGACATCAACAAGGGCAAGCTCATCAGCCAAGTCCTTCATTAAGATACTGATGGCACAAGCCATGCCAACAGCACCAACCCCAACAACTGTAATCTTGTTCTGGGGGACCTGTTCTTCCTTAAGAAGATTCACAATCAGCTGTTCCTTGAGGGCTGCCATCTTGGACTTTGAATCTTTTGGGACCGCTTAGTGCACGATGGGGGACGACGGGCGAGCAGCAGCAGTAGCGTGCGCGAGATGGGCGACAGTGGCTCCAGCACCGAGAAGTTCACCTTTATTGAGAAATATAACAATCCCCGTTCTGTCACTTTACTGGTTAAAGGACCAAACAAGCACACGCTGACTCAGATCAAGGATGTAATCAGAGATGGCTTGAGGGCTGTCAAAAATGCTATTGATGATGGCTGTGTTGTCCCGGGTGCAGGTGCAGCTGAAGTGGCACTGCAGAGGCTCTGATTAAATACAAGCCCATTGTGAAGGGCAGGACTCAGCTTGGGGTCCAGGCATTTGCAGACACCTTGCTCATCATTCCCAAGGTTCTTGCGCAGAACTCTGGTTTTGACCTTCAGGAAACATTAGTTAAAGCTGAACATTCAGAATCCGGTCAGCTTGTGGGTGTGGATCTGAACACAGGTGAGCCAATGGTGGCCGCAGAAATGGGTGTGTGGGATAACTACTGTGTGAAGAAGCAGCTGCTTCACTCCTGTACTGTGATCACCACCAACATTCTCCTGGTTGACGAGATCATGAGAGCTGGGATATCCTCTCTGAAGGGCTGAAGCCTGCCTGGGATGCTACAGAATTTTGGGGGTGATGTTTTATTTTTGTCCAAGCTTCAAGTGATTTGGAAAAGAATTTTCTCTTCCTGATTGGAGAAAAGGAACAGGACATTTGGCACCTACTCAAATTATAATACTGTAAATTTTATTTAATTTTTTTTTTTGCATTGAGTGAGCACACTTAGAGCAGGTCTTCTTAAATCCACTGAACAAGATGTTTTTGTTACAGTGATACAAAATTACATAATAAGCATTGTTGTCTACCTTGTTCCTCAAGTGTTCTTTGAAATTTTGTAATGGTTTGCTCCTAAATAAGGCATGGTGATACCTGCCTGTAAGCCTAGCACTTTGGAAATAAAGTCAGAAGTTCTGCACCAACTCAGGCTACAGGAGAAAAAAAAAAAGAAAGTAAGAAAACAAACAGAAATCTAAGTAGTAGTAATAGTAGTAGTAGTAGTAGTAACAACAACAACAACAACAACAATAATAATAAATGAAATAAGATAAATCAACAAAAATCAGAATATGAGAAAACAACCAAACAAGAAAAGGAGCCAAAGAAGCACAAAAGACACATATCAATGCGGAGACAACCCCCAAATTGGAAGCCTTATTATATACACAAAAGGACCTATAGGGTGGAAAAACTAAAATAAACAATTGTCTGAACTTAACATTATAAGACAAAGAACCCCAAAAGATCCTGTTGAGTTCAATTTGTGTGGATGATCTACTGCTGGCAACAGGGCTTCTCCTTAATGCTGAGGGCCAAGCCCAGCTGTTCTCCTTTCTTGGTTCCCTCTTGAAGGAAAGTGGACGGGGATGAGCATAGGCATGGGCAAGACTTAGTCTTTCTAGATATTTAAGGTTGCTGTTTAGTAATAAAACATGTACTTATCTTAAGTCTAAGTCACATTGCTATGATAGCTCACCTGCTTGAGTTCTCTTTGGGACAGAAACTGCAGTCTCTGGCATTTAGCACCTCATCCTACGACAGCAGGGATTAAGAAAAGGATTAATTGGTAGAACCTTCCCTCTTGTCCAGATGTCTCTTACTTGTCAGCTTAGGGGAAGTTTGGAGCAATAAACTTCTATTGAACCAGAAGAAAAGAATCATGCTCACAAACTGAAAAACTTTTACACAAGCAAATATGGATTAACCACGCATAGATTTATATACAGAATCACTCATACACATTCATACATCTCCATTAAATCAGTTGGGCCCAGCTTTCATACTATCTCATAATTACAGACTTACACACATATATCCATACTTACATATGTATATAGAGAAAAAGACCAAGCCCAAGTGCAGAAAGAACTCACTCATTCTGGATGAAAAATGAGCCACAATCTTTATTGCATACAGAAAGAAAAAGCTTCCATCCTTTTATTGCTAAATGAATTAAAACTAAATCTGTAAGAAGAAAGCTTTGTCCTCTTTTGTAAGACTAAGCCTATCTTGCTGCTAAGAAAGGACCTGTTCTGTCCTATGGTAAGGAGAAGCTTGCCTGCTCCTTCTGCTCTCTAAAGCGTCATTTTCCCTCTTTCTCTGCATTCTGCATAGAGCTCTCTTAATATTTTAAGTTGCCGTATAGTTTCTAACTTATTCCACTCTGCATTCTCCTTCTATCTTGCTTTCTCCTCCTGCTCTGATGTAACAATGCTCCGCTCCCAATGCCTTACTCTCAATGCTTTCCCTCCAATGTATATCCTCAAATGTGATCTTTCCTAGTCTTGTGTACCTTTTCTAGGAGAATATATCACATGTTTTTTCCAAGAATTCCATTTTTTTAAACAAAAGTTCACTGGAAGTTCAAACATAAATTGAATAAGAAGTTTATAACAGAGAATGTTTACATGCATATCCATTAAGAGTAATTAACTAGCAAAACAGTCATCATCTATTACCAGTCCCACAGGTAAAACCATAACTTTTGTGACTAAGTTATTAGTGAAGTTTTGTGTAGATAAACCCAGTCAATATTTTATCTTCTGCCCTTTCACCTATAGTAAACCCTCAGTTCCCTTTTTATGACCGTTGGTTAATGGTTTTACAACCTCTTGGAATGTGCTCTAAGTTGCAAATGCCTGGCTACTATCTCTATCTCAGAAGCAATTAACTCAGGACACCTGACAACTGGCTGAATTCTCAATGCAGTTTTGACATCATTAAGGATTTAATAGAAGTCCTATTATAAAAGAGCTTAATAATTACTAATATAATTTTAGGAATTCTTATAGGATCATCATTAAGACTTAAGAAGTCATCTATTTGTTAATATAGCATTACTACAAGACAATATATCTTCGTTGTTTTGCAGAAATCTGCTCAAAAAGGTGGGCTAATACCTAGTGATTGTCATATATATTTAATAATACCAGGAAAAGCATATTAATGGCAGGAATCTTTCTTAAAATGGAAATTTCCTCAGCCTTGTCCAACAGAGCAAATCCGTTGTAGATTTTTTTTTAAATCCATGGCAGAACCATCTCAGGAAGATCAACTGCTACTTTTTAGTTTCTCCTATGTGACTCCTGCCACCTTAAGAGTGGTTTGTTTCCCTGGCGAGATTCCCTTCGTAAAAAAACCAAACAAACTAGTTTTTCGTTTATGAGTGGCTATCAATTGGAGATAGTTTCTGGGCTAGGAATGGGTGTGTGTGTCTACTTCTCTTTTCAGTTCCAGGGTCCCATCTGGTGCAGATGCATGCAGGCCTTGTGCATGCTGCCTCGATCCCTGTGAGTTTGTATCTGTACCAGCCCTGCTGTGTCTGGAAGGCATTGATTCGTTGATGTCTTCCATCCCCTCTGACTCTTACACCTTTTTTTGTCTCCTCTTGCACAGAGTTCCCTGAGGCCCAAGGGGAGAGATTTGATGGGGATATTTCTTTCAGGGCTGAGTATGTCAAGATCTCTCATTCACTGCATTTTGTCCAGCTGTGGGTCTCTGTATTTGTTCTCATCTGTGCAGGCAGAAGCATCTGATATTGGATCAGCAAGGCATGAATCTTTGAGTATGGCAGGATGTCATTGAGAGTTATTTACTGCTGAATTCCTTTAGCAGAGTTTGGTTTCTCCCTAGATTTGGTCTATCTTGTCTTAGGTTCTCGGCCACCCAAGCAGTGTTTGGTGTGGGTTCCACCTCATGCAATGGCCCTTAAATAAATCAGATACTGGTTGGTTACTCCCACACTCTTTGGGCCACTATTGCACTAGCATATCTTGCAAAGGGGTCACTCCCATATCTAAGCATTTGTGGCTGAGTTGGCGTTTATCTTTCTTCTCTGGTCGTGTGTAGAGTACCTCCCAGTATCATGAGTACTAGTCTCTAGTACTAGGGGTGAAGGCACTGGTTCAACTTTTATGTGTCCAATGAGTTGTATAGATGTTGTAGCAATAGGGTCTTACCCTAAATTAGTGGAGAGTTATCAATAGCCTTGACAAGATTTTGGGTTTGGGGATTCCCAAGTTGGCCAGCAACTTGATTCAGTGTAATCCATTCCCAGTACTGAAGCATCATTTGGAAATGAGCTGTCAAGTTGGGGCTCCCTTTCCTGTCATTTAGATTGCCTTAATATATGTATAGGACCCTTCTACTGTATTAAATTTTCATATGACCCATAGTGTTAGCTGTCTCTTCCTGCACTATCTCCCTCAGTCCCCTCTTCCCTCCCTGTTTGATGCCCTTATTCCAGTGCCCACCTCCTTCCATCTATAACTATAGCCTTTCCCCTTCCAAGGAAGACCCATCTCTCCTCCCGTCCCCTTACTCCCTACTTAACCCCCATGGCTACACAGATTATAGCTTGCTTATCAATGGCTTAATATCAAACATCCACATATAAGTGAACACATACCATATATGTCTTCCTGGGTCTGAGTCACTTTACTTAGTATGATTTTTTTTTCTAGTTCTATCCATTTTTTCTGAAAATTTCATGATTCCCATACTAATTTCCTTAGTCGCTGCTCCAGTTCGCACTCCCACAGGGAGTGGACAGGTTTCTCCTTACTGTCCATGCCCACCAGCATGAGCTCTCTTTTGCTTTGTTTGCCTTCCCATTCTGATTGGTGTAAGGTGAAATCTCAAAAGAGTCTTGATTTGCATTTCCCTGGCAGCTAAGGATATTGAAAGCCTTTTTAAGTCCTTGGCTATTTGACTTTTCTCTTTTGGGAACTTTCCATTTATATCTATGCCCTATTTTTAAATTGGGTCATTTGTTTTGATGTCCAGTTTTTTAAGTGTTTTATATATTTTGGATATTAGCCCTTTACCAGATATGCAGTTGGTAAAAGTCTTTTTATATTCTGAAGTCTCCTGTTTGTATTAATGATGGTATCCGTTGCCATACAAGATGCTTAGTTTCATGAGAACCCATTTGTTAATTGTTGATCTTAGTGCCTGTGCTATCTGTGTTCTGTTCAGAAAGTGTTTTCCTGTCCCAATGAGTTCAAGGCTATTCCCCACTTTCTCTTCTATCAGATTCAGTGTGTCTGGGCTTATGTTGATGCTTTTGAAGTCAAGTTTTATGCAGAGTGATACATATGGATCTATTTGTTTTCTTTTTTTCTTTTTTACAAGTACCATCCAGATTGACCAGTACTAGCTGTTGAAAATGCTTTCTTTTTTTCCAGTGTGTATTTCTGGTTTCTCCATCCAAATTCAGGTGTCCATAGGTGTGTGGACTTATGTCTGGGTCTTCAATTTTATTCCATTCATCAACATGCCTGTCTTTGTACCAATACTGTGCTGTTTTTATTATTGTAGCTCTGTAGTATAGTTTGAGATTGGGGAGGCTGTGATGCTTCCAGTGTTTCTTTCATCATTCAGGAATGTTTTGGTTACCCTGGTGTGTGTGTGTGTGTGTGTGTGTGTGTGTGTGTGTGTGTGTGTGTGTTTCATACAAAGCTGAAAATTATCCTTTCAAGTTCTGTGAAAACTCATGCTGGGATTTTGATGGAGATTGCATTGAATCTATAGAGTTGCTTTTAATAGGATGACCATTTTTACTATTTTAATCCTACTGATCCATGAGCATGGGAGACCTCTCCATCTTCTAGTATCTTCATTTTCTTCATTCAGTGTCTTTTTTTTTAAATGAATGAGGCAATTTATTAATCCAGCATCCTCTGTTCTAATGCTTCTGGTTGGCAGCTGCCACCTGTCTAGCAATCCTGTTCAGATCTCTCTGTCCCTGAGGTGTTAGCTTGCGGCTCCCATCTTGGTCCTTTTCCACCATTTTTCAGCCCCTCCAGGGCTTGGAGGACCCGGCGGGCCACGGTCTTAGAGCCTCTGTTGAAGTGGCTGGGCCTGACACCATTTCTCTGCCGTCCTCTGTCCTCGGTAGATCTTGGTCGTGGAACCAACATTCCCACTCCCTTCCCCCGCACCACCACGGAGGTACAGTTGCTGTGCTGTGGAAGCAGCTCATGTGTATGGGGCAAGCTCTTTACGTTTGGCCAGCTTGACTGTGTCCACCCATTCGGGGACTTTTTGAGGAAGGCTGCCAGAGCTCTGACAAACTCCTGCTGGTTAACATCTTTTACAGTAACTCCAGGCATCGTGCGGCCTCCGTGCTGCCAACCAGGGGAAAGGGCTCCTTCAGTGTTTTAAAGTCTTTCTGAGATAATTGTTTCACTTTTGCTTAGAGCTACCTCAAGATACTTTATATTTTTGGGGTCTATTGTGAAAGGCCTTGGTTTCCTGATTTTTCCCCTCAGGCTATTTGTTATTTGTATAGAGGAGGGCTACTGGATTTATTTATTTATTTATTTATTTATTTATTTATTTATTTATTTATTTATTTAATATAAGCACACTGTAGCTGTCTTCAGACACGCCCGAAGAGGGCATCAGATCTCATTACAGATGGTTGTGAGCCATCCTGTGGTTGCTGGGAATTGAATTCAGGACTTCTGGAGGAAAGTCAGCTCTTAACTCCCGGACTATCTCTCTCCATCCCTGAGGACTACTGATTTTCGTGTGTTAATTTTGTATTGTGACACTTTATTGAAAATGTTTGGGGTTTAGCTCAGTGATAGAGCGCTTGCCCAGCAAGTGCAAGGCCCTGGGTTCGGTCCTCAGCTCCAAAAAAAAAAAAAAAAAAAAAAAAAAAAAAAAGGAAAGGAAATGTTTATCAGCTTTAAGGGGTTTCTTGGTGGAATTTTTAGGGTCAGTTATTTATACAAATAAAGATACTCTGATTTTTTTTTCCTTTCCTGTATGTATCCCTTTGATCTCCCTCAGTCATTTTATTGCTCTTGTTAATATTTCAAGTACTATAGTGAATAGGTAAGGAGAGAGTGGATAACCCTGTCTTGTTCGTGATTTTGGTGGAAATGCTTTGAGTTTTTCTCTATGCTGAGATATCTCTTTTACCCCCATCTCTCCAGGACTTTTATTACGAAGGGTGTTGGATTTTTTTTCAAAGGCCTTTTCTGCACCTAACGAGATGTTCATGTGGATTTTGTCTTCCAGTTTTTTTTAATAGAGTAGATTACATTTATTGATTTATCTACCCATTTGGACCACCCCTGCTTCTCTGGAGTGAAACCCACATAATTATGGTGAATAATCTTTTTGATGTGGTCTTGGATTTTGTTTGCAAGCATTTTATTGAGAATTTTGCATCTATGTTCATAAGGAAAATTGGTCTGTAATTCTCTTTTCTGTAGGGTCTTTATGTGGTTTAGGTGTCAGCAGAGTAATTGTGTCCTCATAAAAAGACAATGCTTCTTCTTTTGCGGGGGGATTTGGGGTTTTTCTTTTCTTTTATTTGATTTTTTAAATTTACGTTTCAAATGTTATCTTCTTTCCCGGTTTCTCCTCCAGAAACCCACTATCTCCCCCAACTTCTATGAGGGAGTTCCCTCACTCACCTACTCATTCCCTCCCACCTCTCCGCCCTGGCATTCCCCTACACAGGGGGTCCAGCTTTGGCAGGACCAAGGGCTCCTCCCTTTGGTGCCCATCAAGGCCATCTTCTGCTACATATGCAGCTGGAGCCATGGGTATGTCCATGTGTGTAGTCTTTGAATGGTGGTTTAGTACCTGGGAGCTCTGGTTGGTTGGTATTGTTGTTCTTATGGGGCTGCAAACCCCTTCAGTTCCTTCAATCATTTCTCTAACTCCTCCATTGGAGACCCCGTTCTCAGTCCAGTGGTTGGCTGTGAGCATTTGCCTCTGTATTGGTCAGGCTCTGGCAGAGCCTCTCAGGAGACAGCTATATCAGGCTCCTGTCAGCTTGTACTTCTTGGCATCAGCAATATTGTCTGGGTTTGGTGGCTGCATATGGGATGGATCCCTAGTGAATAATTTGAGGAGTATTGGGGTAACTCTTCTTGGAATATCTTATAGATTGTAGTGTCAACACCACATGGCCCTGTGGTGTTTCTTTTGTTTGTTTGTTTGTTTTTGTTTTTTTTTGGGGGGGGTTTGGTTGAAAGACTTAATTACTCCTATTTTGCTAGGGGTTATAGGCCTGTTTAAGTTGCTGATCTGATCTTGATTTAACTTTGGTAGGTGGTATATATGGAGAAAAATTATCCATTTCTTTTCGATTTTCCAACTTGGTAGAGTCTATGCTTGTAAAGTACGCCCTCGTGATTCTCTGGAATTCCTCAGTGTCTGTTGTTATATCCCCCCTTTTCCTCTCTAATTTTGCTAATTTAGGGTTGTCCTTTCGTTAACTTAGCTAAGAGCTTGCCAATCTTATTGCAATAATCTTTCTCCGGCTTTTGCAAAAGATTTCACTTTATCTTATATTTTATTTCATGATCATGTTTTAATTCCTCTCTCAGCTCCTAGATCCTTCCCAACTCACCCAACTTTATATTCTTCCCCCTCTCTCCTTTCAAAAGAGAGAGAGAGAGAGAGAGAGAAACAAACAGAAATAAAAAAAAACCCTTCCTCCCATGAGACTAAATATCAAAACAACCAAGCAAAAAGCCAGTAAGACAAAAAATATCAAAACATAGAAAAGCAAAAGGTTCATAAAGTATCATTCTATTAAGCTTGTTCTGTGTTGTTGGCCTGCTTGTGTTGTGCGTGTGGCCTGTCCTGGAGAGTGGTTAATACACCCCGTGGTGCTCCATTGAGGAAAACAGATGCTCCCTTTATCAGCAAGTGTCAACTGCAGGTGGCTCTTGGTTAGGAGTGGGAGCTTGTGTCCACTTCCTCTTCCCAGTGACAGGATGCCATCCAGCTTGGACCTGGGCAGATCTTATGCGTGTTGCCACAGCATCTGTGAGTTCATATGTGCCTTGATCATTGTGTTTGGAGGACACTGTTTCTCTGAAGTCATCTACCATGTGTAGCTCTTAGAAATTTTCTGCCTCTTCTTCCACACAGATCCCTGAGCCCTGAGAGGAGGGTTTAATGGAGATATCTTATCCAGAACTGAATGTTCTGAAGCCTTTTACTCTCTGCATATTTCCGGTTGTGGGTCTCTGAGTTACTTCCTATCTAATGTGAGAGCAGCTTCTCTGATAATGGCTGAGTCAGGCACTGATCTATGGGTATAGCAGTATGCCATTAGAGTCACTTACTGCTATGTCCCACTATTAATTATTGGTGTTGTTACAGTTTAGAATGTTCTCTCCTGTGCCAGTGAGTTCTTCAAGGCTATTCCCCACTTTGTCTTCTAGCAGATTCAGTGTATCTAGTCTTATGTTGAGGTACTTAACCCACTCAAAGCTGAATTTTGCACAGGGTAATAGATAAGGATCAATCTTCATTCTCTTACATGCCACCATCCAGTTTGACCAGCCCCATTTGGTGTCTTTTCTCCATTTGGTTTATTTTTGGCTTTTTTGTCCAACTTCTGGTTTCCATAGTGTGTGGACTTATGTCTGGGTCTTCAATTCCACCTCTCAAGGTGTCTCTGTCCAGTGATATTTTCCTTACTATAGCTTTGCAGTACAAATCTGAGATGGAGACACCTCTAGTTATTCTATTATTCAGAGTTGATTTAGCAATCCTGGTTGTTTGTGTTTCTAAATGAAACTTGAGATTTTTTTTTTCAGTTTCTGGGAAGAACTGTATGGGATTTTGATGAGGATGGCATTGAATCTGTAGGTTGCTTTTGGCAGGATATCAATCCTATTGATTTTACTGATCCATGAAAACACACACACACACACACACACACACACACACACACACACACACACACACACATTGTTCAAGGCTATTGTGAAAGATACTGTTCCCTTATTTCCTACTGATTTTTTTTTCTTTTCTTCTTTTTTTCTCTTTGGAGACAATGTTTCTCTGTGTAGCCCTGGCTATCCTGGAACTCTCTCTGTAGTCCAGCTAGCCTTTGAACTCAGATCTGCTTGCCTCTGCCTTCTGAGTGCTGGGATTAAAGGTGAGTGCCACCACCACCCTGTAGCACCACCGGAAACAAAAGCTACTGACTTTTAAGTGTTAATTGTGCAACCTGCTACTTTGCTGAGAGAGTTTATCAGCTAGAGAAGTCACCAGGAGGAGTTTTTAGGGCCACTTTGTATAGTAAAGATTAATAAAGATACTTTGACATCTCTCTCTTCTATTTGTATCCACTCCTTCAGTTGTCTTATTGCTCTGGCTAAAACCTCAAGTACTAAAGTGGACAGATATGGAGAAGAGTGGACATCTTTGGTTCATGATTTTAGTGGAAATACTTTGAATTTATTCTCTTTAGGTTGATGTTGGCTATGATTTTATTGTAAATTGTTTCTATTTATTAAAGTGTGCCCCTATATCCCTAATCTCTCCAAGACTTTTATTATGAAGGGTGCTGGATTTTGTCAAAGGCCTTTTCTGAATCTAATGAGATGATCATGTGATTTCTTTTCTCTCTGCTTTTGTGGTGGTTCATGTTTATTGACTTATATTTATTAAACCACCCTTACATCTTTGAAGTTAATGTGATGATGGCAGATAATCTGTTTGATTTTTTTAATTTTATTTTTAAGTATTTTATTGGGAATATTTATATCTATATTTATTACTATATACTGCATCTATATCTATTATTATATTAGAACAATTAAAAATATTGTTCTATAATTTCCTTTTTTGGGAGAAGGCTTTCTTGTGATTTTGGTGTCAGGGTAATAATGGTCTCATAAAAAGATTAGAAAATGTTTTTTTCAATTTTTACTTTGTGGTATAACTTGAAGAATATTGATGTTAACTTGAAGGTCTGGAAAAATTTTACACCGACTCCATCTGGCCTTGGGCCTTTTTTATTTTCTATTTATTTATTTTACTTTTTTATTTATTTATTTTTTGCTTGGGAGACTTTTTTTTGGGGTTCTTTTTTTCGGAGCTGGGGACCGAACCCAGGGCCTTGCGCTTCCTAGGCAAGCGCTCTACCACTGAGCTAAATCCCCAACCCCTGCTTGGGAGACTTTTAATTACTGCTTCTATTTCACTGGTAGCTATTAGGTCTGCTTAAATTGTTTATTTCATCTTAATTTAACTTTGGTAGATTATATGTATAACAAGAAATTCATCCGTTTTTCAAAAACTTTTTTTTTTAATTTGGTAAAATACAATTTTTAAAGTATGTCCTCCTGGTTCTCTGAGTTTCTCAGATTGGTTGTAATGCCTCCCTTTTCATTTCTGATATATTAATTTGGATCATCTCTCTGTCTCTCGCTCTTTGTAGGAAATGAGACTTCGTTTCCAGTTTGCTTCTGCAAGAATCCAGGGCATTGGGGCTACCTTTACCTAACAAACAGCTTTTTACAACTCTTTTAAAGAACCGTGGGTGGTTTGAATAAGAAATGTCCCTGCCTTAGTCAGACTTTTATTGTTGTGAAGAGACTCCATGGCCAAGGCAACTCTCATGAAGACAAACACTTAACTGAAGCTGGCTTAACACTTACAAAGGTTTCGTTCATTATCATCGTGGTGCAAAGTATAGCATGGAGCATCGAACTTGGTGATAGAGGAGCCAAGTTCTACATCTGAATTTGAAGGCTGGCAGGAAGAGAATGGCTTTTGCAGGCAGCCATGAGGAGGCGCTCTCTTTTGCACTGGGTGGAGCTTGAGCACTAGGAGCTCTCAAAGCCCACCTCCACCGTGACTCACTTCCTCCAACAAGGCCACACCTCCTACTAGGGTCACTTCCTGTCGGCCACGCGTTTTCAAACTACCACAGTCCCCCATAGGCTCACAGGTTCAAATATTAAGAACCCTCTTTGGAGCACTGTTTGGGGAGAGTGTGGAACCTTTAGGGGGTACAACCTGGCTGGTGGGAGTTTTAAGAGTTCATACACATCCGGCTTTCTGTTCATTCTCTCTGCTTCCTTTACGGAGGTGGAAATGTGATTTCTCAGGGCCCGCGCTTGCGTCAACATCTGACGTTAGCTGTCTGCTTCTGTGCTTCCCTACCTAATTGTATTAGTCAGGGTTCTCGAGAGTCACAGAACTTATGGGTAGTCTCTGTATAGTAAGGGAATTTGTTGATGACTCACAGTCTGTAGTCTGACTCCCCAACAATGGTCAGCAGCAGCTGTGAATGGAAGTCCAAGGATCTAGCAGTAGCTCAGTCCTACAGGGCAGGCAGGCGAAGAAGAGAGAGAATCTTCCTTCTTCTACCGTCCTTATGTAGGTCTCCAGCAGAAGGTATGTCCCAGATTAAAGATGTCTACCACCATGCCTGGATCTGTGACTTGCTTTGTCCCAGATGACCTTGAACTCAGAGATCTCCTTGCCTTAGTCTCCTGGGATTCATAGCCACTATGCCTCAAGATCTCCATGCCAGGATCCAGGTGAGAAACTTGTATCTCCCAGCCTCAAGATCAGGGTCACAGGTGAGCCTTCCAATTCTGGATTGTAGCTCATTCCAGATATAGTCAAGCTGACAACCAGGAATAGCCACCACCATAACCTTATCTTTCTCAACTACAAGTCAGAATAAACCTTTTCTTTCATTAACCACTTTAGATTGTACCATTTTATCACAGCAACAAAAGTAACGAATACAATAGCCTAGCTAAGTTGATTCATAAAACTAAACATCAATGGTTGCCTGAAGTCAACTTGGTACCCACGGACATCTATTTAAACCAATAAAATATAATAAACATTTAAAAAGACACATTTTCTCTTCATATGATACATTTCTCCTTCACACAACCAAAAATGCACCAAAGATCAAAATCTTCATAATATGCTTACTCTTCTTAGTCTTCTTAATATCCTTGAACACAAACACTGTCACCTTAAAGTATCCATTGTTTATACATCTTACATCGTATTGTTGGAGAAGGTATGTGGGAACTAAGTGGAAGTAACCAGGCAAGGCGAGTTTTAGCTTTGTAGCAGGTACCCAGCAATCTGAACTGGACAAGAAGGCAAACTGGGGCAGGAAGTTTATTTAGCTTTTAATCCTAATATCGTGGTTACTCGCAGAATGGTTACTATGTTTCTGGATGTTTGTGGGTGGAAAGCTCCCCCTAATTTAAAGCATTTTTGATCAGTTCAGTTTTTTAAATTGATGTTTGTTAAGAACTGAGGTTCCCTGTAAAAACAAATCCCACGTACATTGAAGTGTCTGAGGACTGAGTAGAATCTCATGACCCTGTAAAGTTAGTTGTGTAGAGTATGTGCTGGAATCCAGAGCCTGAATTATCTTGGGACATCTAAAGTCCCCTGAGTAGCCATCTGCTGTCCACCGATGTGTCCACTCTGCCATCATGGCCTTCCTGACCACCCTCCCAATGTGTTCAGCAAATGCAGATTTGTGACTGTCTTTTGCTCTGTGACTGTGAAAGTCCACACAACCCTTTCCAGGTGCAGCAAGTCATGTGGTGGAACCTCAGTCAGAGTTCCTAGGCCGTGTGCACGCAGATCTGGCTCATTAATATACGCTTTGGAGTGAGTTGCTTTTATTTATTTTTTATTATATTCTTTCAGTAATTTATTTCATTCACTTTACATTCTGATGGCAGCCCTCTTCCTTCTTCTCTCAGTCCCACCCTTACAAATCTCTCTTCCATTACCTTCTCCCTTCTCCTCAAAGAAGGGGTAGTCCACCTTGGGTACCACTCTGCCTTGGGGCATCTAGTCATAGAAGGACAAAGCACATCCTCTCCCACTGAGGCCCAAGCAGGCAGTCCAGTTAGGGGAAAGGGATCTAATGGCAGGCAACAGAGACAGAGACAGTAACCCCCACTCCAATTGTTAGGGGACCCACATGAAAACTAAGCTGCCCATCTGTTCCAAATGTGTAGAGGGCTCAGAGCCAGCCTCTTTGGTTGGCAGTTCAGTCTCTGCGAGCCCCTGTGGGTCCAGGTTAGTTGACTCTGTATCAGTGCCAAGACAGTATGACTGAGAAAATAAACTTTTTATCTGATGCTTCTAGGACAACTGGATATCGGCAGGAAGGAGGACTCTTCCCTCATAGCATGTGGAAACATTTAATATCTACAAAGATAAGGCTCTCGTTAGTACATTTTAGGAGTTAGTCCTTTTGATTTTGTGTTTGGAAAGGCCTTGTTAAATTTCACACTAAAGGCATAATTCACAAAAGAAAACTAAAAGAATAAAAAAGAGGGATTGGATGGCTCAGAGTTTAAGACCAGTGGCTGTTCTTCCAGAGCTCCTGAGTTCAATTCCCAGCAATCATGTGGTGGTTTACAAGGATCTGTAATGAGATCTGATGCCCTTTTCTGGTGTGTCTTAAGACAGCGACAGTGTATTCAAATATATAAAAACAAATAAATATTGAAAAAAATAAAAAAGACCCCAAAAAGTTGTAAACTTTTTTTTGTGCTAAAGCGAAAACCAAACCAAAACAACCTATAACATGTAAGAAAGTATTTGTAAAAAGGTGTCTAATAAGAAACAGTCATTGGACTTGGAACAACGGATCGCTGGTTAAGCGCACTGGGTGCTCTTCCAGAGAACCTGGGTTCTATCTCTAGCACCAATAAAGCAGCTCACAACCATCTGTAATCCCAGTCCCAGGGGCGCCAACACCCGTTTCTGACCTCTGGGGGGCACTGCATGCACGTGGCGCACAGACACACCTGCACGCAAACGCACAAAATAACAAAGTAAGTTTTAAAAAGACAAGAAATTGGTTACACTCTTTGAAGTGGCATGGGATGACAGCGGAGGTGTTGACTCACGAACCTGTCCTTAACCGCACTGCCTGAGCAAGCCCAGAGCACGGGGACTGAGAAGTGTGTCGGGGAACTCAGCACTGTGGTGACAGACCGGGGATTCTTTACAGTGAATCGACTTGATTCGAGACTTGGAGGAACTCCAGAAGCGGGCGGGCACCAAGAAACACAACGGAAGGCGAACATTTCCAGATCTAAACGTGACCAACAGAGGGGCGTGGTTACATCAGAACCTGACTTAGAAACCCAATACCTGTGCAGCAATAACTGGTGGGGACGCAAGAGTGAACGCCGAGGGTTTGGGAAAAACAAAGGGCGGGCTGACACCTACTGGCGACCTAGCAGAAGCTCAACTAAAAAGACACTTAAATTCCTCCGGGACTCAGTGAACCGTACACCAACAATGTGTTTTACAGGTTTGAACTGGAGCTATAAAGTGCACGTTCTGCTTCTGCGTAATTTGCCACCCGAGGTATCACAGGGAAGAAAACAATTCAAAATCCACGGCACAGAGAAAGTAATGCTATAACTAAAAAAACCAGAGTCTTAAAAGTGTATTTATTATTACTCTGATTTGTGTGTGTCTGTGTCTGTGTCTGTGTCTGTGTCTGTGTGTGTGTGTTTGTGCCTGTGTCTCTGTGGATATGTCTGTGTTAGCGTGTGTCTGTCTGTGTATGTGTGTGGGTGAGTGTGTATGTCTCTGTGTGTGGGTATCTGTGGATATGTGTCTGTGTGTTTGTGGGTATGTATGTGTGGGTTAGTGTGTGACTGTGTGTGGGTGAGTGTGTATGTCTCTCTGTGTGGGTATCTGTGTATATGTGTGTATATGTGTGTGCATGCGCGTGCACATGTGCGTGTGTGTATACAACTTTGTGGAATCTGCTCTCTCTTTCCACTTTTATGGGGGTTCCTGGCTGAGCAGGTAACCATCATACCTGCCCACTATACTTTTCAAAATATGTATTATTTTTATTTAAAACTTCGATTCCTCTTCATGGTTTTCCATTGGTTTTTCTGTTGTAGATTTAGGCTTATGCTACACTGTTTCTTTACCTGTTCTATCAGCTATTGTCCCCTACACAGGATCAGTGCACTTTCCCCTCTTATTTTCACCTAATTTTCTCTGTCTCTGTCTTAACCACCCCTTCCCCCTTTTACCTTTCTATGGTTTAAATTACATGTTTTTTGTTTTTTGTTTTACTTTGTTTGTTGTTGTTTTGAGATGGGTTTCTCTATGTAGCCCTGGCTAGGTAGTCCTGGAACTCACTCTGTAGACAAGGTTGGCCTTGAACTCAGAGATCTGCCTGCCTCTGCCTCCAGAATGCTAGGATTAAAGGCTTGAGTCACCACTGCCTGGCTGGCTTTAATCATTTTTTGACTTTGAGTGTCTTAACTCAATCCCAATTTCCTCTCTCCACCTGCGTTTCCTCTTGGATTCCCCCCACCCTCAGTTGGTCTAACAGTAACTCCTACCTGGATATGGAAGTGTTATGATTGTAATTCTAGCACTTAGGAGGTAGAGAACTTAGGGGGAATCCTAAGTTCAAGATGAGATACTAAATGGGTTTGAAGACAGCCTGGGCTGAGGTGCTATGGGGGGAAGAGAAGGAGACTGGGGGGGACTGTGCTCAGTCTACCTCCCTGCCCTTCCTAGCCTTGGACACTAATATCCTCAGCACATGCCATGCTGTCCTTGTTACCTTATTTCAGAGTCATTATCGAAGCCAGAGATGACTGTGGTCACATTTGCAGCTGACATTCAAATGGTCAGAGTGGTCCTGGGGCTCTCACCCAGCACTCTGAGCACATGGCCCGAGGGTGCTCTCCTTCCCTCGGTGACAGAATGGCTCAACCTAGGTCCGTCTGAGCATCATAAGTGCTCCAATTGGATCGGAATATATTGTCTAAAAACATTTTGAACAAAAGCAGCAAAACGGAAATACTGAAAGAACACAACTGAAACACACAAAGTCCAGCCAAGGAAGCAACACCAGATGAACGAGTCCCCATATACAAATGCAAGAAACATGAGAAAAATGGAGGCAGCATGATTCCTCTGAACAGTGCCAATGCCAGGATACTAGATTCTAAAGACAGTGATTAAATCCCAAAGAGTTCAAAAGAATAATTATAAGAATGTTTGTTGGGATCAGAGAGGATTAAGAAAGTTCTTAAACAAATTAAAAGAGAAAAGAGCTGCATGAAGTCAGGGAGTCAGCACAGGACATAAAAATACATATAATAAGGAGAAAAAAAAGTGTCCATTATTCATAATCACTATAAGTTTTCAACAATAGACTAGATCAAAGATGGAGTATCAGGGGTGAAAGACACGAAGGATGAAGTATTACATTCAGACACTAGCAAGAATTCACGGAGAGAGAATGAACAGGGCATGTGTCCTAGTGAGGAACCCGTAGTTAGGGTTACCATTGCCGCCATGGAGCACATGGCCAACACAGCATGCATGGAAAGAGCTTTAGGCTGTGGTCCCTCACCACGGCTTATCAGCTAAGGAAGTCAGAGCAGGAACTCAAGCAACACAGAAACCTGGAGGCAGGAGCTGATGCAGAAGCCATGGAGGGCTGCTGCTTACTGACTTGCTCCCCGTGGTTTGCTCACCCTACTTTCTTATAGAAGAACCCAAGACCACCAGCCCAGGAGTGGCGCTACCCACAATGGGCTGGGTCCTCCCCCATCAAACACTAGTTAAGAAAATGCCCTACAGGCTTGCCTCCAGATCAATCTTATAAAGACATTTTCTTTAGTGAGGTTCCCTCTTCCCAGGTGACATTAGCTTGTGTCAAACTGATTTCGAACAAGCCAGCTCAGCATATGAGATTTATGGGACACCATTAAAGACAAAATTTATGAATCATGGGGCTAGAAAATGAATTTTCAGATAAAGGCATTTATATCATAACAACAACAGCAATAGCAACAGCAACAACAATAACAATAACACTGGCTCAAATCTAGAGACAGAAATAAATGCCTTACAGACTCAGGGAGCATTTAAGAACACTAAGCAGTCAGGATGTAAAAAGAGCCTTCCTATATCATATAGTTACCACACTAAGTATAAAGAACAAAGGAAAAATTCTGAGAGCTGCACAAATGACACATCCAGAGGAATATAAAGGTAAACCTTTCAGAATCCCAGCAGAATTCTCATCTAAAAGCTTGGAGAGAATGGGACAGTTTCAGCCAAGCTCTGAGAGTCAATAGCTGCCAACCCAGATTCCTATGTCGTGAAGAATTACTTGTCATAGTTTATAGAACAAAAACTGTCCAGACTAAACACAAACTAGATAAACCAGAGGAACGTATGGCCACCAGCACCGCAGAAGACACTTGAAGGAATTATATGCTCTTCAGAGAAAGGTGAACACATCCATGAGGGCAGGAAAGAAAAATCTGTTAGGACGGCAGTTGGGTAAACAGTGGTTAGGAAAACACCAAACACTATGAAAGATAAACATGGCAGAAATTAATAAGTATTTTTCAATAATAACTGAATGAATGCTAGGGGTCTCAATTCCTCAACCATCAGATTGAACAAATAAACAAACCAACAGGATCTAGTCATTCATTCCTGTAATTCCAAGTACTTAAGAGGCAGAAAGATGCTGTCTTAATTACTTTTCTATTGCTGACCAAGGCAACTTATAAAACAAAGTGTTTAATTAGGCTTACGGTCTCAGAAGCTTAGAGTCCATGATGGCCTGGTAACGGTATTGTGTCAAGAGCAGCTGAAAGCTCATATCTTGATCCATAAGCAGGAGGCAGAGAACACTGGGGATAGAAGGGCCTTATTGGGACTGAAAGCCCCTCGTGCATAGCTCCTTCAAGAAGTCCACTTCTAATCCTCTGAAAATAATCCTCTGAAAATTGTTCTCACAAGAGGTCTCCAACTATTCAAGCACTAGAGCATATGGGGGTCTCATTCAGACCACCGTAGATGCCTAAGTTTTAGACCAGCTTACATTGTATAGTAAGACTGTTTCCCCAAACAAAGCATGGTAAAACTGCAGCATCAACCACCACCACCACCACCACCACCACATAATTTGTTTGTTGTCTGTAAGAAACATACCTCATTGTTAAAGACAAACAAAGTTGGAGTGAGACGATAGAAAAGAACACTCCAAACAAATAAACTTAAAAGCAACTGGGCATCACCATTATAATATCCGACAAAATATGACAAAATGACTTCAAGCCAAAAGTGACCAGAAGAGATAAAAAAATAGTCATTTCCTACTAATTAAAGGAAGAGTCCATCGAGATGGTACAACATTTCCAAATACACATTGAACATTGGCTCACCATAAAGCAAACAAACACTATCGAGTATAAAGATACAAAGTAACCCCAACACAATGATACTGGGTAACTTCAATAGCCCACTTGCGTTCTGAGACAGGTCCTCACAACAAACAGAACAGAATAACAAAACAGAAAAATCTGAAACAGAGAAACACAGCAAGTAACAAAAAGGGAGGGAAACAGAACAAAACAAAAGAGATGATGTTAAATGTGTATAATACACATTTACAGATAATTCCATTCAAATGCTACATTATCTCAAGCAGTCATGTAGTGTACATAAGAGTAGATTTTATAATAGGACACAAAGGAAACCTTAACAAATACAGAAAAGTGGAAATAATATCTTGTAATCTATCTTGTCACAATGGACTAAAACTGGAAGAGAGATGACAGAAACTACATAAATGTGAATATAACACTATTGAATGATAAGTGTGTCATTAAGGAAATCAAGAAGAAAATTGAAAAGGTTAGAGAATTAACGAAAATGGAAACATAATATACCCAAGACATAATGATAGCGTACTAAGAAAGACATTCATAGTTACAAATGCTTACGTTAAAAAGTAGAAGAGAATTAGAGGTGATGGCTCATGGCTTTAATCTCAGCACCCAGGAGGTAGAGGCAGGCAGCTCTCTGTGAGTTTGAGGCCAGTCTGGTCTACACAGAGAGTTCCAGGGTAGCCAGGGCTACACAGAGAAGCCCTATCTCAAAAAAAACAAAAATCGGGGGCTGGGGATTTAGCTCAGTGGTAGAGCGCTTACCTAGGAAGCACAAGGCCCTGGGTTCGGTCCCCAGCTCCGAAAAAAAAAAAAAAAAGAACCAAAAAAAAAAAACCAAAAACCAAAAATCAACCAACCAACCAAACAAAAAATCCTAAACAAGCCAAAGAAAGAAAGAAAGGAAAAAGAAAGGAAGGAAAGAAGGAGGGAAGGAAGGAGGGAAGGAAGGAGGGAAGGAAGGAAGGAAGGAAGGAAGGAAGGAAGGAAGGAAGGAAGGAAGGGAGGGAGGGAGGGAGGGAAAAGATGGACTGGAGAGATGGCTCAGTGATTAAGAACACTGGCTGCTCTTCCAGAGATCCTGAGTTTAGTTGCCAACTCAAAACCATCTATAAATGGATCTGATGCCCTCTTCTGGCACGTAGGTGTACATGCAGACAGAGTACTCTCATACATTTAAAATAAAACAAAACAACAATAAAGAATGCACTCATTAAAAAAAGTTGTTGAAATCGCAAATAAATTATGAATTTTAGAGGTTTGGAAAAATCAGAATCAAACACCACATCAGATCACTGAGTGAAATAAATAGATCAGGGAGAAATTAACACAATGGAAACAAACGAAAACTACAAAGTATCAATGGACCAACTAGCTGGTTCTTTGGAAATACAAAGAGAATTGACAAACCTTTAGGTAAACTATGCAGAGAGAGGGGAGAGAGAGAGGGAGAGGGGTATGGGGAGGGGGAGGGGGAGGAGAAGGGGAGGGGGAGAGGGAAGGGGAGGGGGAGGGGAGGGAGAGCAAGCAGACTTAAGTCAATCAAAACAGGAACAAAAAAGGAGGCATTAAAACAGATACCAGTGAAGTTCAGAAAATCGTCATGGCATGCATTCAAAACTTATATTCTAATACATTGGAAAATATAAAACAAATGGGAAAATTTCCAGTCACATAGGACCCACTGAGATTTATCAAAGATGAAGTAAGTAATTTTTTAAAAAACGTATAAAAAGCACTGGAATTCTGGGCAGTGGTGGCACAGGCCTGTAGTCCCAGCACTGGAAAGCAGAGATAGGTGAATCTCTGTGAGTTTGAAACCAGCCTGCTCTACAGGGCAAGTTCCAAGACAGCCAGGGCTACGCAGAGAAACTCTGTCTGGAAAAGCAGACAAACAAACAAGCAAACAAACAAACAAACAAAAACTACCTCCCCCCCAAAAAAAAACTCCAAGAAACAGAACACCGAGACTGAATCAGTAATAACATTTTTCCCCACTAACAGTGTCCAGGTCCAGAAGCTTTCACTGCTGAATTCTATCTGATTTTTAAATAACTAACACCAAAGACATTCAAAGTACTCTGAGTAACAGAAAGGGAAAGAATACTACCAAACCCCTTTCACAAAGCCAGTATTACCTCGACTCAAGAACCAGATAAAGACATACATAATGTATGTATGTATGAATGTATGTATGTATTTATGGTATGTATGGTATGTATTTATGGTATGTATGGTATGTATTTATGGTATGTATGGTATGTATTTATGGTATGTATGGTATGTATGTATGTATGTATATCCCTGATGAACACAGACTCAATAATTCTCAGGAAAGAACTAGCAAGGAGATTAAAGATCATTCACCATGATCAAGTTGATTTCATTTCCAGGAAGTCAGAGATGGTTTAAAATACTGAAATTATGGGGCTGGGGATTTAGCTCAGTGGTAGAGCGCTTACCTAGGAAGCGCAAGGCCCTGGGTTCGGTCCCCAGCTCCGAAAAAAAGAACCAAAAAAAAAATACTGAAATTATTAAATATAATAGATCACACAAATGGACTAAAAAGGTCAGTAATCATACGATATTCTGAATAAATCCAAAAAAAATGCTTTTTAGTAAAATCCAAAATTGCTCCCAATGAGAGCTGTAAAGAAACTAAGAATAAAGGGAGTTTATTGCAACATAAGAAAGGCTCTGCATTACAAATATAAAGCCAACGTTGGGGGTTGGGGATTTGGCTCAGTGGCAGAGCGCTTGCCTAGGAAGCACAAGGCCCTGGGTTCGGTCCCCAGCTTCGAAAAAAAGAACAAAACAAACAAACAAACAAAAAAAGCCAACGTTGTACTTAATGGGAAAAACATTTCCACTAAAATAAAAAAAAACCAACAAAACAAAACAAAAAACAACAAGACAAGGAAGTCCGCTTTCTTCACTATGGTACTCCAAGTCTTGGCTAGTGCAGTAAGACAAAAGAAATAAAAGAGATACGTCCAGGAAAGGAAGAAGTAAAACTGTCATGGCAATTTTAACTGATTGCTGTGCTCCCGGCAGTACACATGTGTTTGCTACACCCGCCCAAGAGCTACCTGGATTCATTAATACAAGAAACACACACACACACACACACACACACACACACACACACACACACACACACACACACACACACACCAGGCACGCACCAGTTAATTTAAATATGCCTGGACTAGCTCAAAGGTTGGGCAGTTCTAATCCTCCCCAAGGCTAGCATACTTTTCCTCTGGTACTCCTGGCTTAACACCATCTAATTCTATATTTTATCTTTGTTTCCTGGCTCCTTCTGGGTGGGCCCCTAGTCTTTGCTGCCCAAGACTCTTCTGGGCAGATCTTCTGGGTGCCACATTTCTTCTTACCTACATTTTGGATGATTTTCCTTTTACAGCTCTAAATTTGATCTGTCTCCATCCAAATCATAGTGATTCTCTGCTTCCTCTCTCCCAGTTCCTAGTCTGCACAAATCTGAAGGTCCTGTCTCAGTCTACCTGCCCAGGCATTGGCCGTTGACTCTTTATTGATCGATCAAAAACCAGTTAGGGACAAGGACCTTCAGCGTTTGGACATGCAGATTCTCTATTTGGGGGGAGGGCAGATTAATTCGAAACATTAGAACCAATACCCAACATAAAACTATTCTTATTAATACGCAATATTATCTATATGTAAGAATAGTCTTCAGAAGAAAACCCAGAGTGTTGGGGGAAGCCTGCTTAGGACTTTGAGTGGCAGCCGAAGGACAGATAGAAAGAGAAAGCGAAAAGGTCATGTTTTTGAGTCGGAGCTCAAAGATCTGTAAGCACTGCAATGGAAGTGACTCCTGAGATGTATCATAGCTCATTAAGGCAGTAATTATCCCTCCCATTACTTAAGCATGTCTTCCGGTGAATCGGCTGTTTTGAGGGCGGGCTCCTAGTCTGTTGATTGACAGGTCCATTTGGTTTAACTTTTAAGGGAGAGGACAGTAGTTATTCCCCATGGAGTGTATCAGAATTTTCCGTGACTCAGGGCCATAGGGAGAATCCAAATTACCTTCTTTTGACCAGGAAGAGGTAGGTTTCCCTTGCCCCTTAACCAATCCACACGACACCTCCATGTTTTTGTATAATGTATGGGATGTGGAGTCCAAACCCGATTATGAAGAATAGGTCTATCCTCACTGGTCTCCAAGTCTGCACGCACTGTCTAGCTGCTTAACACTAGTTTTGATTTTCATTCCCTGATGTCTAGGAATGAAGTTAATCATCTCCTTATGGATTTAATGGCTAGTCATGCTTCTTTGGGGATGTAACTTCCATGACTCAGCTGTTCTAGGGAGGAGGACGCCGGTTGCCGAGAGAGGAAGGAAAACATCCGTGGCATCATGTAAGCTGTAAGGATGATGGGAATTCACTTACAAAAGGGTTAACTGGGAGATAAAATCACTAAGAAGATCAACAGTCCAATTGTACCTGGAATGAGAAGCCAGGCGGTGTGTGACACCTTTCCCAGGGAACCTGATATTACCGAGATGTCTCAGACATCCTCAAGCATTCAGGATCCTCAGAATAGACAGGGAGAATCACCTGGAGTTTGGGTAATGTCTATGTCTACAGCCCTGCTAAGGTCCAGCAGGGGCCAGCAGGACCCACAGCATCTGTACTCTGCACAGCACTCCTTCAGCACAGTGGAGAAGGGTTTAAAGGGTTATGCTAGACAAACAGCCTCTTAGCTTAGCCTTCTTTGTTCTTGCCTTCCAAGGAACGGCTGACTCAGTGAGTGGGCAAGGAAGCAGATTTTCTTCTAGGTTACATTAGTTTGTCTCAGGTTTCAGCATGCTAGAAAGAGGGAGAGGGAAGGGGAAGAGAGGAGAGAGAGAGAGAGAGAGAGAGAGAGAGAGAGAGAGAGAGAGAGAGAGAGAGAGAGGAGGAAGAAGAAGAAGAGAAGAGAAGAGGAGAGAGAGAGGGAGGAGGAAGAAGAAGAAGAAGAAGAAGAGAAGAGAAGAGAGAGAGAGGAAGGAGGAGGTGAAAGAGGAGGAGGAGAGAGAGGGAGAGAGAAAGAGAGGAAGGAGGAGGTGAAAGAGGAGGAGGAAAGAGAGGGAGAGAGAGGAAGGAGGAGAGAGGGAGAGAGAGAGAAAGGAAGAGGAGGAGGAGAAGGAGGAGGAGGAGGAGGAGAAGGAGGAGGAGGAGGAGAGAGAGAGAGAGAGAGAGAGAGAGAGAGAGAGAGAGAGAGAGAGAGAGATCCAAGATAGTTCCTAGCTGAACATTCTGCCTTGGCATACTTTTTTTTTTTATCCATTTGATTCTGAAGGAACCTTGCATCACTCAGGTTATGCCCTTAGCTTAAACCCAACTGAGTGATGTGTTGACTATATCTGCAAAATCTCTTTATCATTTGACCACAGGAAAAATGTGTCATCATAAGCACGGTAGCCTATGTACAACAGGTGCACATGAATCCTAGAGCTGTCGTGGAATCCCATGGGCTACATTTGTCAATGATTTTCTTTTTGAGTAACCCAGTGATGCGAATTTTCGTGACTCATTTAGTTCTTTAATGCTGCTTTGGATTTCCCTATTGGGGATCTAATACTGACGCAGGAAAATCATTGGGCATCACGGAGATCAATAGAGCCTTTTCTCAATTCTCAATGAGTTCAGTTGACAGTGGGGATTACCAGGGCCCTAGAAAACTTGATGGCCCCAAAGCTATCCCAAGACAGCAGCTTTCGGATTCTGGTCTTGTGAATCTGAAGGGTGAAAATCACGGGCCACAAAGGGTGAGTTTTAGAGAGAAATGTCTTATAGATTTGCAAGTGAGAGAGGCAGGGAGGAACTCCTATATATCTGGAGGAGGCCCCTGGAGACCAGATACTTTGGATGTACTAGTCTAGTCATTGTTTATAGGACTTTGGGCAAAAATTGGGGTGAGAGAGGCGTGGAAAGAAAGATGAGTTAGTGAGCCCAGGTGAACCAACCACAGGGTGTCCAGGGCAAGTCCTCATGAGCAGCCTCTCATTAAGGGTGAGATGCAGCAAGGGGCAGACATCAGAACTCCTCTGCCATCCTTGGTCTCCAGCAGAAACATTCCCCCACCTGCTCTCTGTAGTCCGACCAGTTTCTAACTCTCGCTCTCATCAATATGCTTTGTGTGTGTGTGTGTGTGTGCGTGTGTGTGTACGCGCCACCTTCACATGTGGAGGTCAGGATAACATTTTCTTAATTGATGATTGATGTGGGAGGGCCCATTCCACTGTGGGTGGAGCCATCTCTTGGCAGGTGGATCGGGACTGTATAAGAAAAGCAGCTGGGCAAGCCAGAGGAAACAAGCCAGTCACAAGCATTCCTGTAATAAGTGTGTTACAGTTTTCCTTGCAACTCAGCTAGCTCCCAAATAACCGAGACTGGACCGTTATATTTATTTAATAGGCTTTAAAGGCACAACAACTGGGCAGTATTACTCTATTCTAATCCTTTGTGCTAATCCGACCAAAATCCCCCGAGATTCTTGGATTTATGGCTTTCTCTGCTCCAGGTGTTTTTATTAATGTTGTCTTCTGGACCCCGTCCTGGTGGCTAATTCTCATTTGTCTCTCCCCGTCCCCCTCCCCTGACTGGTAGGAAGCCCAGCTCTATTCTCTGTCCTGTTCAGCCCTTAGCTGTATTGCTAACTTTATTGACCAATCAGGGAATAATTGGGGAGCTATGTTTACATTGAGGCAAGAGATTCTTAGAATAAGGATTGCAACCAGACATGAGGGCACAGAAATCAGCATTTGAATACTACAAGGAGTAATTGTTACACAGTGCATAATAACATTATGCCTAGACAATCCTTTGTGGTTTTTCTTTATTTCCTGGCTCTGGGTTCCCTGCCTGATGGACCATAACCTGTAAGGCAAAAAGAAACGCCTCCCAAAGTTGCTTTTGATCGTGGCATATATCATAGCAACAGAAAGCAAACTAGAACAGGCCTGCGTAAAGGAGATTGAGCAGAGAGTTGGAATTTTAGTTACTTTGTTGGTTGCTGTGGTAAAGTACTCCATAAAAGCAACTTAAGGGAGAAACAATTTACTCTGGCTCACGGTTCAAAGGTACAGTCTATCTCAGTGGGGAAACTCTGGTGGCAGAAGCTTGGGGAAGCTTGTCACACCACATCTGCAGGTAGAATACAGAAAGCTATAAATGCTTGTGTTCAGGTAGTTTTCTTCTTTTTATGTAGCCGTGTATTGGTGCTCCCACTTTTATTGGGGGGTCTTCCCCCTCACCCTAGCATTAACCTAATCAAGATAATCCCTCATAGGCATGCACAGAGGCATGCGATCTAATCCCTCACAGGGATGCCTGGAACAGTGTCTTCTAGGTCAAACTGAAAATCAATATTAACATCAGATGAACACACATGAACATGTTACTTCCCTTTCACTACACAATGTCTGGACACTCATGAACTGCAAACCACAGAGGAGATTCTCTTGCTAAGAAGCTGCCTGTAAGTTTGTCAGGGAGCTTCAGGGCTGCAATTTTCCTCACTCCTCACCTACACTGAGTGGACTCTTCAGTAACGTGGATACCTTTGGATCGCTCATGTCCCTATGCCCCTGTTGTAAGGAATTCTAATAAACTCATTGGCTCAACAAGATACACTTGAATAGAGTAATTTCTTTAATCTGTGGTTGGTACATTAACTGGAGATAATAATAGAAACTTGTTCACATTTCTCCAGGAAAGCCTTATTAACTGTGACTCTACTTTTTGTCTCTATGAATTTACTATTCCAATATTTGCTATAAGATTCTTTCTTCCTCCCTCCCCCCTCCCCTCCCCCTCTCCTCCTCCTCCTTCCTTCTCCTCCTTTCCTCTCTCTCTCTCTCTCTCTCTCTCTCTCTTTCTCTCTCTTTGAAACTGGGCTACAGTATAGGTCAGGCTGGCTTCGATTTCATGCCCTCTTAATCAGCTTCCAAAGTGCTAGGACTATAGGCCTGTGCCTCTATGACCAAGTGGGCTATACATTTGGTTACACAATACTTACATACTTTTGACTGGCTTATTTTTTCAATTGTGTAATACTTAAGACTCATCCACATTGTAGAATGTATCAGAAGCTTATGCCTTTGTATAACCAAACAGCATTTCATTGTGTGTATGTAACATTTGTTGCTTATCTAATTTCCTAATGATAGATTGTGTTCTTTCTGGTTCCTCCTCCTCCTCCTCTTCCTCCTCCTCTTCTTCCTCCTCCTCCTCTTCTTCCTCCTCCTCCTCTTCTTCCTCCTCCCCCTCCTCCTCCTCTTCTTCCTCCTCCCCCTCCTCCTCCTCCTCTTCCTCCTCTTCCTCCTCTTCCTCCTCCTCCTCTTCTTCTTCTTCTTCTTCTTCTTCTTCTTCTTCTTCTTCTTCCTCTTCCTCTTCTTCTTCTTCCTCTTCCTCTTCTTCTTCCTCTTCTTCTTCTTCTTCTTCTTCCTCTTTTCTTCTTCTTTCTTCTTCTTCTTCTTCTTCTTCTTCTTCTTCTTCTTCTTCTTCTTCTTCTTCTTCTTCTTCTTCTTCTTCTTCTTCTTCTTCTTCTTCTTCTTCTTCTTCTTCTTCTTCTTCTTCTTCTTCTTCTTCTTCTTCTTCCACAATAGATAATACTGTAGTGAGCAGCTGAATATACTTTTGTATTTCCTTTTTAGGATTATTTTGAGTACATATCTGGGTATTATGTTTGTTAGTTTGAATGAGACCTCCCCCAGAATGTTTGAATTTTTGGTTCCCAGTTGGTGGAACTGTTCAGGAAGGATTAGGAGATGGACTTGTTGTTAGAGGAGGTGTGTTACTGGGGGTGGGTTGGAGGTTTCAGAAGCCCACAGTGTTCCCAGGTAGCTCTTTCTGCCTTGTGCTTATAGATCAGGATGTAAGTTCTCAGCTATGTTTCTAGTGCCTGCCTGTCTGCCTGTCTGCCTGTCTGCCTGCCTCCCTGCCTCCCTGCTTGCCTGCCTGCCTGCCTGCCTGTCTGCCTGCCTTCCTGTCTGCCTGCCTGCCTCCCTCCCTGCCTGTCTGCCTGCTGCCTGCCTGTCTGCCTGCCTGCCTCTCTCCCTGCATGTCTGCCTGTCTGCCTGTCTGCCTGTCTGTCTGCCTGCCTGCCTGCCTGCCTGCCTCCCTCCCTGCCTGTCTGCCTGCCTCCCTCCCTGCCTGCCTGCCTGCCTGCCTGTCTGCCTGTCTGCCTGCCTCCCTGCCTCCCTGCCTGCCTGTCTGCCTGCCTGCCTCCCTCCCTGCCTGTCTGCTTGCTGCCTGCCTGTCTGCCTGCCTGCCTCCCTCCCTGCCTGTCTGCCTGCTGCCTGCCTGCCTGTCTGCCTGCCTCCCTCCCTGCCTGCCTCCCTCCCTGCCTGCTGCCTGCCTGCCTGCCTGCCTGCCTGTCTGCCTGCCTGCCTGCCTGCCTGCCTGCCTGCTGCCTGCCTGCCACACTTTGTTACAATGGTCAGGGACTTACTCTCTGAAACCGTAAGGCCAATAAGCTCTCTCTTTTGTAAGTTGCTATAGCAATAGAGAAGTAACTAAGGCAGTGTGGTGATTTTATATTTAGATTTCTGAGGAACTACTAAGCTACTTTCTACAGCAGTTGTGCTGTTTAACTTTCCTACCAACCATATCAAGGCAAGGGCTCCAATTTCTCTACATCCAAGCCAATGCTTCTTCTGTTGTTGCTGTTTATGGTAATATGTGTGAAGGATTACATCATTATGATTTTGATTTATTCATTTTATTTTCCCAATGATGAATAATATTGAACATCTTTTTCTTGTCTGGGTTCGGCATTTCTATAATGGCTTTGAAGAAAAAAAAATTTAAGCCACATCTTCAGACAGGTTAAATTGGACTGAATTCACTGTTTATCAATGGCTGGGTTCAAATTCCTGGGCATGTTCCTGATTCAGCATCCTAAGTGTTGGCATTATAGGTTTGAATCACTACACCTTGTAAGTGGAGTTGTTATATTACAGGAATTTAAATATTCTGGGTATTGAATTGTATCATTTTCCTTTGTTTGTTTGTTTCTCCTCTTTGCTTCTTTTTGAGGCAGAGTCTCTTTGTGTAGCCTTGGCTGGCCTGGAAGTCCCTGGGTCGTAGACCATGCTGGCTTCTAACTCAGAGAGATCTGCCTGTCTCTGGAGCGCTAGGATTAAAGTTCTGTACCCTCATGCCCTGGCCTCCTTTGGTTTTTTTTGAGGCACTATCTTTCTATATAATGGTCTAGGCTTGCTTGAACTCCCTCTGTAGTCTAAGCTAGACGTAAACTCATGTTCTTCCTGCCAAGGCTCCCAATGCCTGGGATTATAGGAGTGATCGCCAAGCATTGTCAAATGCAGCCACTCCTGCCATCGACTGGTTTGCTTTCCTCACATCGAGACCATTCTCGAGTCTCACGGATTCAAATTTCTTAAAACTACCTCCATCTCTCCTTTCGCTTCCTCTCCCTTACCTCAGAAAACAGCCGCTACTCACTGACCTCGATGTGCTCACTCCTTAACTGGTTCCTGAACTCTCTCTGCTTCTCTCCTGTCTACATGTGTGAGAGCGCTTACATCCCTCTCTTGCCGTGGAGGCTTTGGGGCTGCTCCGGGTTTTCAGGATAAGGTAAATTGACGCTAGTTTAGAAGATGCTTTATGATGCTACCTGTCTTCTCTCCTCGCCTTCCCCTGACCTTGCCCTCCCTATAACTACAATTTCTCTGTAACAGCGCATGTTACCTGCAAACCACTGATAATTTGTTTTACTTGGCTCTGGACTTGGGATGTTTCTCTTGTCCTTCTTGATCAATTCTCACACTTCCTTCACATCACCCGAACTCATAATCTTCCTTTGGGTCTTTGATTAGAGGCAAACATGTGGGTTTTTTTTTTCCATCCCTGTTTCTGAGATTCTCCCACATTCTTTTCTAAGACTGATCTATAACTGGACTGGTTTCAAACACACCGTCTTGGGCATAGGTAGCAGCTTGCTGAGTCATTTGTCTGCTATTCCGAGGAAGGAATGTCCACTATTTACCTATGTCTACTCATATCCCCACCCCCACAGTTTCTGGGACAGAACTGATGCTCAACAAATAATTAAGTAAATTACTTCTATATTCAATTTTCAATTAAATATTTCATTTTCTCTATCACATGCTTGTGGGAAGGTGGTGCAGCGTAAAGGAAAATGCCATGTTGAACCATGTGCTATTAAATATCAAGAAAGGACAATGTCCTGTTCCCAGACCCAGTTATCTGATTGACTAATTGGCCACTAGGAATGCAGTACCCAAGCCAGTTTCTTTTTTTTTTTTTCCTTTTTTTTTTTATTAACTTGAGTATTTCTTATATACATTTCGAGTGTTATTCCCTTTCCCGGTTTCCGGGCAATCATCCCCCTCCCCCTCCCCTTCCTTATGGGTGTTCCCCTCCCCACCCTCCCCCCATTGCCGCCCTACCCCCAACAGTCTAGTTCACTGGGGGTTTAGTCTTAGCAGGACCCAGGGCTTCCCCTTCCACTGGTGCTCTTACTAGGATATTCATTGCTACCTATGAGGTCAGAGTCCAGGGTCAGTCCATGTATAGTCTTTAGGTAGTGGCTTAGTCCCTGGAAGCTCTGGTTGCTTGACATTGTTGTACATATGGGGTCTGGAGCCCCTTCAAGCTCTTCCAGTTCTTTCTCTGATTCCTTCAACGGGGGTCCTATTCTCAGTTCAGTGGTTTGCTGCTGGCATTCACCTCTGTATTTGCTGTATTCTGGCTGTGTCTCTCAGGAGTGATCTACATCCGGCTCCTGTCGGTCTGCACTTCTTTGCTTCATCCATCTTGTCTAATTGGGTGGCTGTATATGTATGGGCCACATGTGGGGCAGGCTCTGAATGGGTGTTCCTTCAGTCTCTGTTTTAATCTTTGCCTCTCCCTTCCCTGCCAAGGGTATTCTTTTTCCTCATTTAAAGAAGGAGTGAAGCATTCACATTTTGATCATCCGTCTTGAGTTTCGTTTGTTCTAGGGATCTAGGGTAATTCAAGCATTTGGGCTAATAGCCACTTATCAATGAGTGCATACCATGTTTGTCTTTCTGTGATTGGGTTAGCTCACTCAGGATGATATTTTCCAGTTCCAACCATTTGCCTACGAATTTCATAAACTCGTTGTTTTTGATAGCTGAGTAATATTCCATTGTGTAGATGTACCACATTTTCTGTATCCATTCCTCTGTTGAAGGGCATCCGGGTTCTTTCCAGTTTCTGGCTATTATAAATAAGGCTGCAATGAACATAGTGGAGCACGTGTCTCTTTTTTTTTTTTTTTCCGGAGCTGGGGATCGAACCCAGGGCCTTGAGCCTGCTAGGCAAGCGCTCTACCGCTGAGCTAAATCCCCAACCTACGTGTCTCTTTTATATGTTGAGGCATCTTTTGGGTATATGCCCAAGAGAGGTATAGCTGGATCCTCAGGCAGTTCAATGTCCAGTTTTCTGAGGAACCTCCAGACTGATTTCCAGAATGGTTGTACCAGTCTGCAATCCCACCAACAATGGAGGAGTGTTCCTCTTTCTCCACATCCTCGCCAGCATTTGCTGTCACCTGAGTTTTTGATCTTAGCCATTCTCACTGGTGTGAGGTGAAATCTCAGGGTTGTTTTGATTTGCATTTCCCTTATGACTAAAGATGTTGAACATTTCTTTAGGTGTTTCTCAGCCATTCGACATTCCTCAGCTGTGAATTCTTTGTTTAGCTCTGAACCCCATTTTTTTAATAGGGTTATTTGTTTCCCTGCGGTCTAACTTCTTGAGTTCTTTGTATATTTTGGATATAAGGCCTCTATCTGTTGTAGGATTGGTAAAGATCTTTTCCCAATCTGTTGGTTGCTGTTTTGTCCTAACCACAGTGTCCTTTGCCTTACAGAAGCTTTGCAGTTTTATGAGATCCCATTTGTCGATTCTTGATCTTAGAGCGTAAGCCATTGGTGTTTTGTTCAGGAAATTTTTTCCAGTGCCCATGTGTTCCAGATGCTTCCCTAGTTTTTCTTCTA
Source organism: Rattus norvegicus (assembly GCF_021556685.1). NCBI lineage: Eukaryota > Metazoa > Chordata > Mammalia > Rodentia > Muridae > Rattus > Rattus norvegicus. The sequence continues at coordinate 36,628,723 of NC_141541.1, read as the reverse complement.
TTAGTTTGAGTGTGTCTGGTTTGATGTGGAGGTCCTTGATCCACTTGGACTTAAGCTTTGTACAGGGTGATAAGCATGGATCGATCTACATTCTTCTACATGTTGCCCTCCAGTTGAACCAGCACCATTTGCTGAAAATGCTATCTTTTTTCCATTGGATGGTTTTGGCTCCTTTGTCAAAAATCAAGTGACCATAGGTGTGTGGGTTCATTTCTGGGTCTTCAATTCTATTCCATTGGTCTATCTGTCTGTCTCTGTACCAATACCATGCAGTTTTTATCACTATTGCTCTGTAATACTGCTTGAGTTCAGGGATAGTGATTCCCCCTGAAGTCCTTTTATTGTTGAGGATAGCTTTAGCTATCCTGGGTTTTTTGTTATTCCAGATGAATTTGCAAATTGTTCTGTCTAACTCTTTGAAGAATTGGATTGGTATTTTGATGGGGATTGCATTGAATCTGTAGATTGCTTTTGGTAAAATGGCTATTTTTACTATATTAATCCTGCCAATCCATGAGCATGGGATATCTTTCCATCTTCTGAGGTCTTCTTCAATTTTTTTCCTCAGTGTCTTGAAGTTCTTATTGTACAGATCTTTTACTTGCCAAGCCAGTTTCTTTTTCTTTTTTTCTTTTTTTCGGAGCTGGGGACTGAACCCAGGGCCTTGCGCTTGCTAGGCAAGCGCTCTACCACTGAGCTAAATCCCCAACCCCTCCAAGCCAGTTTCTTAATGATTATCCACAGTGCTTTGTAGTTTGCGCTGGTTTCAGCCAGCCGCCTGAACTGGAGCTCAGCTCTGAAACGCTCGGAGGGGCTGGATGTTGTAGTGACATAAGAACTTGCTTTTTGTGCCTGGCCAGACTGGTATGTCCTATTGCAGAGCCGGGGAGGGTAAGGAAACAAGCATTTTGTGGGGGAAAGCCATGTCACTGCTGCCAAGCCAACAGCATCTTAGTCATTTCCAAGGCCAGAGCTTTTTCTTCAGGTTAGAAAAGCTGCCATGTTTTCAGTCTACCTATTGTTAACATTTTGTACCTTGTATTTTCCGATTTCAGCCACACTCTCTGTTCCTTTTCCCAGAAGGTAGTTAAACGAGAGCAGATGCATTTGTAAGTTTAGGGTAATGTTAAATTCGTCCAATCCACAGAAGCTAGATGTGTTCATATATAGTCTGAAGCAGACACATGCACACTAAAACACACTGTAAGTTCACAGTGTATCATATTAGAGATCTGCCGAGGGTACTAATGGAGTCTCTATGTTTAATTACCTCCAGCCAGTGGACTTTCAGTATTGGTTGAGGTCCATACATGCATCTTGGATTTGATCTCACATGGTAACATCAGGGCACAGGCAGGGTTGCAGAGTAGGGTACTGTAATCATTCTTCCTGTATCATGATCCGCTCCCATGTCTTTTGTTCGATACACTTGTTACAAAGCAGAGTTAAGTCACTTAAATGATTTGAGATGCATACTCAAGTCCTTGATGAATGTAAGATCAGCAAACTTCCTTCCCTGCCACATCTAACGCTGGTTCCAGGTAAGGGAAGTGCAGTGGTTAAGCGCTGCTTCTGACACAGTGCTGAAGTCTGCCCCACCCCAACTCCCAAGGGTCACTGGAGAACAGAAGTTAGAGCGCTGACGTCAGCGCCTCAGTGGCCATCTTAGGGACATTCCCGTGTCTGGCCAGTAGAGGGAGCCGTGATTCCACCACACAAGCGCAAACGTCCTTGTCCTCTGACAGAGGGCACTAAACTGAGGTGTTCCCTCTGTCTCAGGCTTCTGTGGCTTCCAAGCAAGTCAACAGCTAAATTTGCTTGCTGATAAATCTCCGCACTGGACGGCCGGAGCGCTCAGAGGAGCTCACAGCAACCCAGTTGGCAGCCCTTACTCCACACACCTCGTCAACTAATTTTCCTAGTTCATGAAATTTCTGTTGATTTTAAAAGGCAATTGGTACTATTTATATTTAGATTACTTCATAACCGGAGCTTTGTGGCCCATGAGATGATTAAGTTTTCTATCTATACTTTTCCCTGCCAATCTTTTTTTTTTTTTTTTCGGAGCTGGGGACCGAACCCAGGGCCTTGCGGTTGCTAGGCAAGCGCTCTACCACTGAGCTAAATCCCCAACCCCCCTGCCAATCTTCTTAATACTCAAATAAAGTATACAATTTTTAACTTAAATATTTTAATATTAAAATTTTAGTCTAAATATTTTAAAATTTAAATAGTTCTTAGGGAATTATACATTTTATACATATAGTATGTATTATATATATTTAGTTTATATACACAATATAAAGTAAAATAGTTGAAATATTGTTTAAAATTTCAGAGAGGCTAGACAAATCCTGTAAAATTCCATGAATAAAAAACTATCAGTTAATATTTGAATATGTTCTGGGACCAGTCTGCATGTACATGCGTGTTTATGAACAATATTTCAAAAATTGGATTGTATTTTAGGCTATACTATTTAAATTATATTATTTATTTTTCATTCAGTATTAATAATTAACAGTTGTTTATCTTTATGTCAGCATTGTTTAAATGTGCATCTTTTAGATTCCACAAGAGATTTAAGAGATGTGCATGTGTGTGTGTGTGTGTGTGTGTGTGTGTGTGTGTGTGTGTGACTCAAGGGAACTGAGGATCAGAGTGTGAAATAAGTATTTTCTGCAATTTAAATGAATCTCATAATTAACATATATCTTTCTGCTCATGGCCTTCCCATCCAAGAACAGATCGTTGTTTAAAAATGCCAATTCTTGCCTGGCCTGGTAGCACTTGTACAGGACCTGGAGGCAGAAGCAGGCAGACCTCAGTAAGTTCAAGGCCACGCTGGTCTACAAAGTGAGTACCAGGACAGACAGAGCTACACAGAGAAAACAAACAAACATAACCACACACACACACACACACACATGTATGTATGTATGTATGTATGTATGTATGTATGTATGTATGTATATGTATGTATACAGATGGTTTTGAGCCACCATGTGAGTGCTGGGAATTGAACCCAGGTCCTCTGGAAGAGCAGCCAGTGGTATTAATTGCTGAGCCATCTCTCCAGCCCTCATTTATTTTTAAAATGGAGCAAGAGTCTATCATACTGAGACTCAAACAAACAAACAAACAAACAAATCATCAAAGGAAAATGGTCCTTTAAATTTCATTGTCCTTGAAGCAAACAACTGCTTTCTCCTCTTTAGGAGATAGAAATACGCTAGACAAAACAAAACCGAAAACTAGTCCATTATCAATTAACTCTGAACAATTAAGCTGTAGACATCCAGCAAGTTCTATGCAGACATCAGCACGAATGATTATGTGCTCTGGGATACTCAGTAGGAAAGCGAGTCACCTCTGACCTCCATACAAAGTTTATGTTGAACGGTGTAACAATAATTGTTTCTAGTCATGTCTAGCTTTCCCTTTTAGTTTAAAACTACACACAGATAAGAAAGCTATAAAAATTACACGTAGCTAGGCAATCTGTCCTTAATGTCACCAATCAATATGGAAATGGTTTCTTTTTCTAGTGTGTATTTTCAAGGGAGAGTTTGTATTCCCATGCAGATTTCTGAACCAGATCTTCAGTAGAATGTTACAAATCAAGAATATTTCTTTGCCCAAGTAACATAGGCAGAAGAAAAATCAAGACGATGTCCTCAGAATGCCAGGCTCTCGGGAGGGTCGATCTCTCTCTCTCTCTCTCTCTTCCTCTCTCTCTCTCTCTCTCTCTCTCTCTCTCTCTCTCTCTCTCTCTTTCTTCTTCTCCTTCTCTTGGGCTGTGGCCATACGATTCATTAAGATAATCTTGAAATTCCAGATATCAGTTGAGGATGTCATATGAGAGGGACAAGGAAATCAAAGTTCTCTGTTGATCCCAGATTATACTAGCTCTTATAGAGAAGCAGTCTACGCACAAAAATTCCGGTGAAAAGCCCTGGATAGATATACTTTAGGCAATGAGAGTCATGTGGGGGGATTTTGTTACATCGCGGACACCATTCTGTGACTGTCAGCACAGCCACTTTTATTTTATTTTATTTTATTTTATTTTATTTTATTTTATTTAGCATTCAGGGAATGCCGAACAGCGTCAGTCCCATTGGCTTGGTTCCAATTTCCAGAACACAGAATTCAAATGAGCACAGAATGGTCTCACAGACGCGAATAAGTCAGCTTCACACCCATTATGTTTTGGACTGAAGATCTGTCAGAAAACTTTGTGAGCATTAACTGATAAAAATCACAACCTCTTTCAGGAATTATGGGCTGTATTCTGGCTTCCGAAGAGAAAACCAAAACCTATGGAGCTGTATCCACTTACTGTTTGCTGGAAGAAAACAACGCCTCGTTCTGCCTATACAAATGAGTAATCAGACTAATCCCACCCCCGCCCCCACCCCGACTTGGCACAATCTCTTTTTGACCTGATTGAAACCACCAGATGCTTTGGCAACTTCTGGAGACATAATCTAAGTAACTCAATAATTGATCTAAGTAAACGTATCAGAATGTGGACTGGCAGTGGGATCAGGGGGTTGGTTCTCTGTTCTGTAACAACTTTGAATTCCATTAAAAAAAAAGGCAGTCAGCTTTCATAATTGAAATGAATAGAGAGATTGGCACCGTCTTATTCATTTACTCCGGTAATTTACAGCCTGTTTAGGTCTTCACATTCCTATAACTGTTGAGAGAAATGAAGGAAAATCCATAACATCAGAGAAATAGAAAAATTGTCTCGAGGCTGTCTGTTGGAAGTTAAATAAAATGTTTGTCTGCAGAAACATCGCCTGATTAAACAAGGAGGAGGGGGAGGAAGGGGAAGAGGAGAGGAGGAGGGGGAGGTAGAGAAAGAGGAGGAGGAAGGGGAGGGGAGGAGGAGGAAGAAGAGGAAGAGGAAGAGGAAGAAGAAGAAGGAGGAGGAGGAGGAGGAGGAAGAAAAGAAAGAAGAAAAATAGCAGAATTCCCTTGACTGATTTCCTAGGAAAGGATAATTTAGCATTTCTGATTTTGGATTATTTCACATGATGTTGTTTTATGCCAGAACATTTCATACTTCTGGCTTCTCGTTTTTCCCTGTGCACATTGGCTACATCCTCGTCTCCACAGACGATAAAAAATATTGCTCATGAATAGATCTTGGAAGTGGCTTACATTTCTTTACGTGCAGTGGCGAAGACTGAGACTCCCACAGAGCCATGCTTCTGTGCTTCAAATTCGAAACTTTGGGCTGTTGAGCATGCTCAGCTCTTTTGTCTGGCTATTATTATTTTTTTCCTCTTGTAGTATAGACTTGTTGTCTTGCATTTCCTTAAAAAAATCTTGACTAGTTTAATAAATACAATGTAAAAATTTTTCTTTCCCTTCCCCATCTCTTCATTAAAAACCAAACCAAACCATAACAATGACAAGAGAGAGGGGGGAGGGGAGGGGGTTGGGGGACGGGGAGAGGGAGAGGGAGAGGGAGAGGGAGAGGGAGAGGGAGAGGGAGAGGGAGAGGGAGAGGGAGAGGGAGAGGGAGAGGGAGAGAGAATAGACAGACAGAAACAAGACCATATGTGGGCATACAGAAAGAAACACTCACACAGCCTCACTCACACACACACACCCTCTGCACTTAGACCTAAGTAAGTGATTAGCGCCTGTGCCCAGGACTCTGCACAAACTTCCTCTTTCTTAAGGGCCTGAAGTACACAGACCATTACAGTCTTTGATTGGCATATTGCAGCCAGTGTTCTTGGTAAATATTGTTCTGTGTTAGCACAGCAATAATCCTGCCAGCAGATTTCCTTAATCACCCAGTGCTCTCTGTGAGTGTTGTTTTGCTTCTCGTGCTCAGAGGGCAGACTGGCTCCACCAGTCTTTCCCTGTGCTGGCTGCCACAGGAGCTTTCTGAATTTGATAGCCACGGATGCTAAAGGGTCCACTAGCTCTCTTTGAAGCCCATCTCTCTTGGTTGGCTATTGGCTCTGGATTGAGGAAGCTTCCAGAGAACACACACAAGATCCAACTCAGAACTACTTGAATGCAAGAGGAGAAAGACATATTTTACGAAATGATTTGCATGAGATGCGTCCTAGTTGTGAGCATGGTCAAGCCTAAGCATCGTAAGTGGTGCAATCTCCTTCCTGTAGAGTGCTGGGTAAACTGGTTAATACCAGCAGATGTGCTGAGTCTGCTGCTGTAGGACCAGATGATTTTATAGGAGCCTTAGGTAGCCAAGGCTGTTTCTTTACTTTAATCCTGCCCTCTATTCCTGCTCTCGTATGCATTAAAAAAGAAAAAAAATGAAATAGTGTTTCATGTATTCCAAACTGGCCTTAAAATTGCTCTGTAACCAAGGATAAACTTGAACCCCTGATCCTCCTGTCTCTATGCCCTCTGAGCTTGCATTGAAGGTACAAGCCATGGAGCTATCTCTCTGGTTTATTGCAGTACCAAGAATTGAACCCAGGCGAGTGTCCTACAAGCTGTGCCACATTCCCTTTCTGTCCTTCTCTCTTAATGTCTTGGTCGGTTCTGGGCTTAGAACGCTGAGGAAAATCTAAGGTTAGTCATATGAAACAGGACAGGCAGGCCTTTGTGCCTTTTAAGGAACATTTTTTTTTTTTTGGTGAAATCATTTACTTTTATTAAAACGGTGAAGGACTAGCAATTCTTGAGTTGGTGTTGGGGTCATGGAGTCCCACAATTAGTGCTCAAAACTTGTACTGGCTCTCTTTATACACAGGTGGTTGAAGACCAGAGATCAGAGAATTACTCCGTGTCTGGGCTAGGGATGGAACCCAGGTTGGCCTGATTTAAAGGTTTAAGTTTTCTTACTCCACAAGCAGTTCCATGGTGTGTCTCAGACTGCTGCTGTTTCCCTCTTGAGGGCCCGTCCTCGGCGAAGAGATAACAGGTGGAAAAGAAGCATCTCCAGTCGTTCTCCAGGCCTCTAGGGTGTTGGTGCAGTATTCTGATAGACCTCATAAAGCCCATTTCTTGTTTCCTGGCTACATCAGTTGGGATAACTGAGGCTCAGAAGCCATCTCCAGAAACATGTCTAAATGATATCAGCACAGTACAGTTCATAAGGAGAAACACGGCCAGGTATTTGTATAATCTTTTTTTTTTTTTTTTTTTTTTTGGTTCTTTTTTTTTCGGAGCTGGGGACCGAACCCAGGGCCTTGCGCTTCCTAGGTAAGCGCTCTACCGCTCTACCACTGAGCTAAATCCCCAGCCTATTTGTATAATCTTAGTACTTGGGAGATGGATATAGGAGGATCTCAAGTTCAAGGCCAGCCTTGGTAACATGGTAATTACAAGGGAATCCTAGATACATGAAGTATCACTTCAACAAACAAACAAACAAACAAAACACCACACACACACACACACACACACACACACACACACACACAAATCTTTTAACCTTAATTTATGTACCTCTCCATTTTGGAGTCATTTTGAATGACTGAATTCTTTCTTCCTTCCTTCCTTCCTTCCTTTCTTTCTTTTTTTTTCTTTTTTCTATTTTCGGAGCTGGGGACCGAACCCAGGGCCTTGCGCTTGCTAGGCAAGCGCTCTACCACTGAGCTAAATCCCCAGCTCCCCTTCCTTCCTTTCTTAAATTACTGTTATTTTATACTCTGACCACAGTCTCTCCTCCCTCCTTTCCTCTCAGCCTGCCCCTCACATCCCTTCTCCCCCCCATCCACTTCTCCTTTAATCTACTGAACTTTTTCTTTTAAAAAAACGATTTATTTACTTATTATATATAAGTACTCTGTAGCTGTCTCAGACACACCAGAAGAGGGCATCAGATCTCTTTACAGATGGTTGTGAGCCACCATGTGGCTGCTGGGATTTGAACTCAGGACCTTTGGAAGAGCAGTCAGTGCTCTTAACCGCTGAGCCATCTCTCCAGCCCTCTTTACTGAACTTTTCCATCTTGGTATAAATACAGCTATTGTCTTATTTTTTTCTTCCAGTTTGAACTTGGATTTTAGGAATTGCTCAATGGCCTTACCCCATTCTTTCTAAGCCCACTGGTCAAGTGCACTACATTTGTGGCCTCTCTTTAAAAGATGCCTTACAGTGTATGGGAGCAATTTTGTAAATTAATATCATCATCAAAAAAATAAGCTGGCCTCCTTGTATGCCCCCGGTAGCTTGTTGCACAGACAGCAAGAGGTCTTGGCATGAATCTGAGGCCCAGGGAAATATTAACTTACAAGGCTTTCCCTATTTTGCTTTTACATGTCTGAAACAATTTCAAAAGTTAGCAGCTGAAACACAAGTTATTAAATACACGTGACCAGACTATAAGAAATGCTTTTCCTCCCTCTGGGTCCCCTTTGAAGAAAAGGTAGCTGAGAAATAGACTGGTGTCTTTGTCATAATTGCACCTGATAGCAGTAGAATCTGGATTACACAAGGAGGCTTAGCTAAGAGTCAAGGTGGTAACACCTAAGGTAGGTTCTAGATGGAATCCAAGTGTCACATTTGGGGTTAGAAGAATTCTTTCATGAAGCTTCAAGAGTTCTTGGTGAGCGGAAGACAGAAATCAGAGAGGAACCTTTGGTTTTCAGGTCACCCAGCCCAGTGTTCATCCAATGCCTTTCTCTTACGCTGCACTGTCTTAGGCATCTGAAGCCAAATTGGGGAAGTGGGTATGATCTTCTGAAACCGTCCTTCAGGGTGTGAATTTTTCTCACCTTGTACGTACGCTCACTGCTCAGTGTAAACAGCCCGTCCCTCTCCATGTGTGTTCTGCGGTCGGTCCGGGTTGGTGGCAGGGGCTGACACTGCCTGGGTCTGATGCCGGGACACTGAAGACTGTCTGCCAGTCTCCAGCAGCTGGAGAAGGTTTGAGCCCCCCTGGCAGATGTTTCCTGTTCCAGCCACTTCATTAACTTTGGAAACAAAACCCCCGACTCTTCTGACCAAAGTTCCACTTTGTGATTGACAGCTGGGGTGTGCTTCCTCCCAGAGAGATGCTTTTCGGTCTAAGAGTGGCATAAAGAGGGTAAAAAAAAAAAAAAAAAAAAAAAAAAAAGAGAGAGAGCTTGAAGGAAAGAAAAGAAAAAGAAATTGGGCTACGTGCCATTGCTCAAAGCTCAAAATTAGCAAGGAAAGGGGAGAGACTCATTTAAAGAGAAAGACAATTTTAGTACAACTAATTAAGAGTTGATGTCCCATCAAATGCATTAAATAATTCTGTTTCTAGAGCTTCCATACAATCATTTGTTCGTGACACATTTACTGAGAAGGGACCGTGTGCCAGACGCTATGTGATGGTAGGATGGTGTATAATGTTTAATAAGGCATTGGCCGCCAGGAATTCATTGTCCATCAGGTGGAATAAACACGCAAAGGAAACGCTGATGGAAACGCTGGGATAGGGGCAGGAACAGTACAGGACAAGCCTGGGAGGAGGCAAGGCTGCTTGGGAGGAGGTTGTATTTGGATGTGACTCTAGTTTTTCTGGGCAGAGAAGAAGGGAGGGGAGGGGTGGCAAGCACTCCGATTTCAGGCAAGGCTTGTAAAAGGCCAACCCTGTGAAGTAGAAATTAGGATTACCATTTGGAAATGAAAAGTCGAGGTCAGTGTAGGGAGTGAACATCAGAGAGTCAAAGACTCTAGACTCCAAGATTCAAAACTGCTTATTCCTTTCTTTTGCGGGAATTTGTTCTTCCAGATTCCCCTAGTGTGTGTGTGTGTGTGTGTGTGTGTGTGTGTGTGTGTGTGTGTGTGTGTGTAGAGAGAGAGAGAGAAAGAGAGAGAGAGAGAGAGAGAGAGAGAGAGAGAGAGAGAGAGAGAGATTGTAAGGCGCCTATGGGGGATGCTATATTTATTAGGCTATCAAAATTCACTAGATTTCAAACCAAATCTACAGGGGTTTTAAGTGAATTTTGTACCTGCGGCTCTGTGGGAAGAACGGAGCAGTAAGAAAACAGAAAGATGCCTCTCTTGGAAAGACGTGTCACAGGGTGGAGGCCAGTCCAAGGGGGCTGATTCCTGCCGGCTGGGCTAGGAGTTCAAGTACTGGGTCTGTTGATGAACTTCCGTGGGTGTGGGTTCACAAATGCCACTCTTGACCCGAGTTTGGAGAGAGAAAAGGTGGAGAGGGAGAAGAAAAAGGAAGAAAGAAAAAGAAACAAGCATGCACTATAGGGGAGAACAGAACGAAGGGCAGAAGTAAGGAAAGAGAAAAAGGAAACCAAACTTAGAGGCCCTAAAGGCGAGTACGAACATGAAAGAGGGATAGAGTTATGGGAGAAGAAGAGGGAGGAGCCAAGAGAAAGAAAGAGAAAAGGCTGAAGGACAGGAGTGCTGTACAGAGACAGGGTTCCCCTCAGAGTGACCCAGAGCGCACGCCTTCCGTGCGACCGCTGCGGAGCCTGCTAGCCTAAGCGCGGCGGCACAGTCAAGCTCTTCCCTGAGGCCATTCAGACGCCGGGCTCCGAGCACTACAAGCCGGTCTCGCCGTTGCCTCTGTCAATCCCGCCAAGCATTTAGTTTCTTCGTAGCTGCTTAAAAGCGCGGCACTGTCCTGGTGACTCAAGAGAGCTCCCCAGGATTGCCATGGCAGCCAGTGTTGCGCCCGGGTTCCTGGTCCCCGCTCCTTGCGCAGCGGGTCGAGGCGAGCGATGGCAGCGCCCAGACTGATCAGGGACAGGTCCTAGGCCTTCCATCCTCCTCTGCAGATAGGGCACAGAGTCCAGGGATAAAAGCAAGGAGCACACCGCCACTGCGGTATCTAGCTGCAGTGCTGGCCCGCCTGTGCTGGAACAGAAGAAATAAAAGCGACCCCAAGAGTTAAGCAGGGAAGAGAAATCAGGCAGAAGCAGACACATGGGAAATAAAGATCGTCAATATGAGCTGCTGGCCACGGCAAACGCTCAACTATGATTCAGCCTGTTAATGCCTATTTTCTTTAGGTGTTTAATCATTAGTTCAGCAAGTTTGTTCCTTAGCGAGTTTAACCACCAGCCCAGGTGCGCGTCCCGAATTGCTTCCGCGGCTAGCCGTGCTCAGAGTGCGCAGCCACGCAGAACACTCCCGAGACTCAGATCAGCCCCACAGTGCGAGCATCAAGGAAACATCGTCGGCTGTCTGTGTCCCAAATTCTGTATCCCCGCTGTCCGTTTTCTCTCCAGCTCACGCACACCGCTTCAGGGGCATAGTCTTGGGGGCTGGGAGCGCACAGGGAGTTCGATTCCCACGGCGGTGGGAGTCACTGACCGCAAGAGCTGTCCCAGGCATTTAGGTGCGAGCCAGACCTCACGCAAGGATTGTGGTTGAGAACAAAGTTCGTTCAGACATTGATTCTGAGATTAGGACGCAAAGAAGAAAGCCTCTAAGAAGAAACCATCCCGAAATAGCTAAAGTGTGTTATGTCCAGGAATGAAAATCGGGATTGGGCGCTAGCAAAAGCCAGAATTTGGGCTGTGTAAGGGCCGCGGGCAGGTGGCGATCCTGCTGTTTTGCCTTTCTAGCAAACAAACAAACAAACAAACAAACAACAACAACAACAACGAACGATTGTATGAACAGAATTTAAACACACACACATCACATTACTACTCCAGTTTATTATTGGGGTAACGGAGTGTGCTAAATTCATTTGTAATTTGGGGTCCTAGGGAGGTAGTCAAGCTTGCAACCTTGGCGCAAAAGTCCCATCCCGGGAGCGCACGGGTGCAGCGCGTGCTTGGGAGCTGCCGATTGAGAGGGGACGCCGTGGTTTTAGGAAATGGCCCACGCGGGAACAAGAGAGGCTCGGTAGTCGTCCGGAACCGCGTGCTCTGGGGCCTGGAGCCTTGGGATTCTGTTTGAAGATGCCACTGCTTTGTGGCCAGAGGTGTGGACATAGCTGCCTACAGGGTTGCGGGGAGCCGGGAGCGGTGCCCCCTTTAGCTGGCTCTAGGCTGGGCAGTGAGGAGCGTTGCTGCTTGGAAAACTGGCGGCCGGACTCCTGAGCCGCCCGAGAAGGCGGTGCGCTCCGGACGTACTGCGCGTGCACACACACGAGCTCGCGCGCACACCCCGTACACACACCTGAAGCTGGGGGAGGGCGAGAGGAGAACCGAGGCGAGTGTCTTAAAATAGAGAGCCAGCCCGGCGAGCGCTCGACTCTCGGGACGGCGGGAGGCAGCGAGCAAGAGCGGTCGGACCCGGGGTGCGCAGGTCAGCACCCCGGCCGCACGGGCGCGCAGGGGCGGGGTAGCAGCCGACGCCCCTCGGCTCGCGCTCCGCACCTGGCCCTGCAGGAAGTGCGCGCTGATTGACAGCTGCGGTGTCCCAAAAAGGCTGTAGTCAAAGATGCTGCTCGGCGGGTGGGTGTAGACGCAGCAGGCGCGCCTGTGCCCTCTCTGTTTCGCGCGCCTCCCCGGGCCCCGCCGCCCCTCTGGCTGCCGAGGAGCGGGGCTCAGGTCTCCAGGCTCCGGTCCCGGCTCACCATGCACTGCCACGCGGAACTGAGGCTGAGCTCACCCGGCCAGCTCAAAGCAGCCAGGAGGCGCTACAAGACTTTCATGATCGATGAGATCCTCTCCAAGGAGACCTGCGACTACTTTGAGAAACTTTCCCTCTACTCTGTGTGCCCATCGCTGGTGGTGCGACCCAAGCCCCTGCACTCTTGTACCGGTAAGACAATCGCTGGGAGATATAGTGGGCTGTTGTACTTTTGACCGCGTGCGGTCGCCTTTGCTTTCCAACTCGAGAGCGAGAGAGACCAAGGGATTCTCTCCCTGCGTTCTTGCGAGAACAGACTAGGCAGCGGAGCACATTCAAAAGCGTTTGCAGACTGCCGGGCAGGTACTGCTCCCTGGATGGGAGTTAAGACCAAGTGCTCTTGGAGTGGGACACCAATGTAACATAACTGTCCCTGCTTCTTGGAGAAAGCTCCCTCCTCCCTGGCACTACTGGGGGTTGGGCGTTTAGTGAGAAACTTCAAACATTTCAACAGATTCAGTGCCTAGGTGGTTTCAAGCAGTGAGCCTGTTCTTTTCAACTTGAATTTGGTGGTCTCATCTTTCACCTAGAGCTGGATTGCCCAGCCTCTTCTGTAATTTTACGGGTAAATCAGTTCCCCAAGCTTCAAAATAAACTTGTGAATACATCAAACTTTACTTAAAATGATTGCCCTCGAGAAAGTAGTTTTGCCCTCTGCTGAGTTTTGACACAAGCAGAGAGGATGAACTCTTTGTCTTAAGTGACTAAAACCAACACTAGTAAGAGAAAAAAACAAAACAAAACAAAACCCTCTCAAACCTCGTTTCCTCTGTCCACAAAAACTAGACTAATAGGAAGGAGACAGAGAATTTAGTAGCTACATTGGAAAAGTAGCTATGTGGAAAATCAATCGAAAGGCATTTAAAGCAGAGCGTACATTAAGAGAAGGTCGGGGTTTCAAAGTCCCTTGACCTCATGGAGATCAGGCTACAAAAAAAAACCCCCCATAGGTGCAGCTAAAAACAGTTGGAGAAAAAAATTATTTTCAAAGACGTTCTTGACCATGCTTTCCACTAAAAGCACACATTTGGTGCTTTGGGGCTTTGATTCCATGCTCGCTGTATGGCTGCCGTGAAGTAAGCTCACGAAATTAAACTTTGAAAAACTGTTGTGTGTGCTCTCTGCAGTGGCCCTCAAAGGCTTCTTTTTGGAACTTTCGGGATAAAAGGCTGCTAAATGTAATACTTGGACTACTATTTCTTCCTTGGCTCTGTTGACAGTCCAGCTAAGCCAGTCAGTCACTAAATCTAAATAATAAATACGACGAGAGGTTTTTCCAAAAACCAAGTTATTCCTACCTTTGTTTGGCCATAAAATGAATATTACACTTCTTGTCAGCAAGGTAGTTTTAGACCTGGTATCCCATAACCGTCCTTGTAATACTCAGTTTTACAAACAAGCAAATAAGATATACATTAAAGACATTTGAGGAGCGAGATAGATACTTACCCTGTTGGCATTTCATCTGCTGTAGGAAGAGCCTCGGATGAGTTGTCTGCGAATGTGTTAGGCTGGGAGAACATTTGCCACAACAATACAGATCCAAGTGAGGGTCCTCACCCACCCTGTGACAATTCTCAATGTGCCCAGTTCAGTCACTACCCAGAAGATAGGCTCGGAGAATGAAAGCTCAGCTCCTGAGGACCCAGGACCCATTTAGTACCTGCTGACTCTCAGGGGCTTTGCTGTAATTCTAAGGTGGCCACTTCTCATGGCTTGTGGGAGTCACAGAATTGGGCCGTTCGAGAAAACATGCTGGAAAAAAGAGAGGAGGAAAAAGGCCCAGAAAGTTGTCATGTAGTCAGTCTAGGCTAGTCCCATGATTTATGGAACCTTGCTGTGGGAAATAAAACAGGCACTCTGCAATGATTCAAAGGCAGTTTTGTGGGTGTTAAAGGTGAGCTGACATGGTCACAGGCTTGTCCTGTGTTCCTAGAAGTTCTTGGTTTATGGCAGAAGTGGTTATTGGTGGTGGTTTCCTTGCCTTCTTTTTCAATTCTTCCCCCTGGATCGTTTCTTTCAAAATGTGCTTGATTTGCTCTAGTTGAGACCTAAAATATAGAAAGTAGGATTTGCTAGTGGAATTAAACTCATAAAAACTGGCTACAATAGTTGATACTTCCAGATCGTAAACCTTCAGTGGGTTTACGGTTACCGAGAAAGCCTTCGGAGCATGAGATCATAGGGAGCCCATTAGAGACTGCTGCCGGGTCTCATGCTTTCAAAGCGTTCTTGTTCTTTATAACTGTCCAAAGCCAGGGTCAAAAAAAAAAAATCTTAGCTAGGACAGCTCCAATCTTTTAAAAATTAATTAAAAATTAAAAAAAATACTAGTTGCTGGCAACTATAGCGAAACAGTAATATATTTTTCTGGATAGAGGCGGATATCCAGCACGTGGAACGGAAGCAGTATATGATAAATTCAAAACAAGTGAAAATTTACACTGGATTTAAAGTTGCACATTCTCTCTCTCTTTCTCTCTCCCTCTCTTTTTCTTTGCACACCTCCACCAGCTTAAATAACTGTGACAGAAGTGAACTTGGTCAGGCAAAATACTGAAAACTAAGACTAAAATTTTCTCCACAATTTCCTTCACCACTGACCAGCATGTTCAGGAAGCACACAGGTTAAGTAAGGGTGGAACAAAAGCCACATTTAGAAGACTTCCACCTAATTAAGCAGTCCGTGTTGCTAGATTTAGTAATCCAAGTGGCAATGCATGATATCAAATCTCCCCAGGCAGGAGAGTGTGTATTTAAGTAAACAGAGGGATGGAAATCTTTTTCATTAGTCAGATAATCACCTGGCAGTAATTCATTACTAAACATTTTCCCCTTCATGGAATACTCATCATCAGAAAAGTATTGTTCACTTTAACGGGCCTTCGCCTTCGTCGAAAACACAACAGTTTTAACTCTTACAGAGTGGTTTCTAAATGTTTTTATTGCCCAGGAGTTTCTCCTGAATCTCCTTAATACATACCAAGAAGAAGAAAAGCCAAACTAAAGGAAAGCTTATCATTAAATTAAAAAACAAAACAAACCAACACAAACCAACAACCTAAAGAAATCCTCCCTTTGCACCAAGTTGCCATTCACGACGTCAGTGAGGTATAGAATTTTTTTTTATTTTTTTTACTTAATGAGCGTGTGACTCGTAAGTCTTGTCTTTAAATCTGATGACAGTAATCCTCCTACAGAATCAAAACAGATTGCCAGTTGGAAGTCAGAAACCTTGTCTTGAATGTTAGAATGGTACACTCTATGATTTCATAAACACAGCACAGCTTTTGGGGTGTTCTGATGTCATCTGTTTTGGGTCATCAGAAACCCCTTCAAAAGGGAATAGGAGGAACCAGAATCCCTCAAAAGGAGGGAAAATCACCGAATAAGATCGACTCCTCACCATGGACTAGATGGCAAAGCCCTTTGATTCTTGGAAGCTTTGTCTTCATGCTTGAATCCTTTAGAAGTCGTCAGTTTCTAAATCTGAGGAGTGTTCAGAGGAATCAGGTAATTTGTTCCACAAACACAAGCACGCGACAGTTTACCCTAAAGTTTTTCCTGTGAGGTTATTGATAAACAAACCTACAGTATTACTTATAATTTATTGTTGCTCTTAGAGTGAGCTTAACGTTTCCGCATGCTCATCTGTGGGAAGAGGATACAGATATTTGGATGCTTTCTAACCTGCGACTTTTATTCTAGTAGAACCTGTACAGTGTAGCTCCTTTTCCTTTCTTGGGCAGGATGGTTCTATGGAGCTCCCAAGTGAATATCTATCTATCTATCTATCTATCTATCTATCTATCTATCTATCTATCTATCTATCTGTTGCAAAGTTACAGCATCACATTAATGTTTTGACATAGCTCAATCAAGTTTTTACACCCCCGTTCTCGTCAGGAGTCTCAGAAATCAGGAAGACTGTTGTATCTTGGTTACACACCCTGGATAAACTCCCTGGGTGCAGTCACACCCAGGGGACAGTCAACCAATTAAAAGGGGCATTTGGGACTGGGTGATTATCTTAGGAGGTGGCATTGAGAACATTTTATCCTCTGGTGGGTCCATGAGAAACGAGTTCTTTGGGGTGGTGGTGTCCTGGGGCACATTTATCAAAAGGACTGGGTGTCAAACCAGGGAAAAGTTAAATGGGGCCCAGACACACGCATGACTCTGTTGCCGTTGGAGAGAGAGAGAGAGAGAGAGAGAGAGAGAGAGAGAGAGAGAGAGAGAGAGAGAGAGAGCGCAAGTGTCATGAAGCTGGTTCCACCGAATCCCCCAAATCTAGGCTCTTTTATTTGGAGACCAAATCCCATAGCATATTGGGAACTTGAGAATCGGGCCCTGGAATGTTAATGGAGAAACATAAATCAGGGTCTGGGAAAATGGTCATTATCAATGCTTCCAGAGGCAAGCAGGCTTTTATGAGCAGTTACTCTGACTGCTCTCTCCTGCTCCCATTTGAAGGGTGAACACATCGAGGGACACCCAGCTTCACCAGGCATTAGCTCAGAGTCAGAGTATATTTGGAGAGGAGCTGGTGACTTACCACCTCTTAAGTTTTACAGTTCTCTTTTTACATTGTGATGTGAGGGGTTCCTCGGGAATTGGCTTTAAGAGTTTATTGAATCGTTTACGAGCGCAGTCTTGCTGCTGCCGACTTTTCTAATCACAGATGGAAAAAGGATTAGAAATTTTGCTCAGAGTTAAAATTCCCCCACCAATGTCTGCAGTCCTTGACATGATTGGTTTTGGTAATTTAATTAAACAAATATTTATATTTGCTTGGAGTGTGTGTGTGTGTGTGTGTGTGTGTGTGTGTGTGTGTGTGTGGTGTGTCGTGTCCTATTTATTCTTTGGGATGGAAGACTAAATTCGTGATGCAAGCTTAGACAGTATAAAGTTAATTTTAACAGATTGTAGGTTTCCCAGCTGTTTATAGGAGAAACAATAAGAACTGAAAATAGTTGTTTAAATTGTAAAGTGAGATTGGAAAGAAAAGAAGAGGAGAAAAAATAAAAAAATAAAGAAAAAAGAGAAAGAGCGGATTTCTGTTAAATCTCGAGCTTACTCAGACTCAGATTTGCACCACATTTTGTTGTGCAGAAATAAAGGTGGCCTCTGAAGTCACTGTCTACAGACAATAAACGGTTACCGTGATTCTACCCAGATTCAGGCTAGGCACCTTGAGTCCCCTGCCCATCACTTAACATTTAACATTCATGGTAGGGGTAAGGGGCTGACGAGGTATCACATCCAAGGTGTTTGGAGGGTCTATCTCAGTCAACGCTCGCTTGGAGAGCTGCAGGAGCAGATGAAAGATGAGACAGCTCAGACGGTCCAAACTTCATCTCTACTGGGCCTGTGGCCTTAGGTGGGAGTGGTGGGGTCAGCTCTCCCATGATCGCTTGTTCTGTCTCAGAGTGAAATTTGTAGTTTCTCTGCTGAGCCAGCTCACCAGCTCTTGACTGGAGTATGGTCGCAGGGCTGCAAGCAATCGGATGATACGAGATGCTCGCATCTTCTCCTAGGAAGTACTTGCTTGCCGCTTCACTTGGGTGGAGCAGCTATTTCTGGAGCGTCTCTTGAGATGAGCTCACAGCTGGATTAGTGGCCAGCATCCTCCTTTCCACCCATGAAGTTGCTAAAACCACAGGTGTTTACAGAATGCTCCCAGGGCATCCTGCTACAAGGGCACATGTGCCCTGGAAGCAGCAGGACGGGAGAAAAAGAAGACGAAGGGCTGAGGGAATTTCCAGGGGACTCACACACCAGCGCCTACTCTTTCAGCTCCCACCGGAGAGCTGCAAATGGTGTCTCTCCACAGTAAGCGTGGCAGATACAGAGTCAGCATTAGGACTCATTAGGACTCTGATTAGGACCTTGCACCAACTTAATGGCATTACAAAATAAATACTCTCCGGGAGAGTGTTCCTTTATTATTATTATTTTTCAAAACAGAATGTCTTTGTGAACTCTCAGGATTTAATTTATTTTTATTGCAGTTTAATAATAGTTAGAAAGAAAAGTCTTGTTAAAATAAGTGCTCTAAATAAAAACACAGTTACTTTTCCATTACAGTGTCTAATTACTCATCCTTGCAAGAGTATTTTATATGGCAGTTTAAGTTCTTGAATATGGAAACTTGGCACTGGTGTGAGGAGGGAAGTCTTGCACCTCGATGGTCTCTGAAGGCCGTCTAATTATATTCCGGCTGCAGCTGAGTCTCGCGTCAACCCTGGAGAGGAGAGGGGACCCGAGTGTAGTTACTTAGGAGTTTCTGGTGTCTGAGTCTGGTTTAAATGGATTACCAGGAAGAGTAATCAAAAAGCTGCAGCTGATATGGAAGCATATCTGAGACAGTCCCCGTCAGTCACCAGGAGGTGCTGATGTCAGGACTACTGGATAGGTCTGGCATGCAGCTCTGTATGTTTCCTGACTCCGCCGCCGGCTAAGGGCACAAAGGCAAGAACAGCCATCCACAAAGGAAAGGTCAGACGCAGGTGAAGAAAATCCAGAGGTGATTGATCATAGACATGAAATATGTCACTAGTCTAGGCAGATCATAGATCTTTTATTTATTTTTATTTAGGACTAGGCTTCACTTTGTATTCTATATTAGATTGGATCTATAGATGTTTAGTCCAAGCCCACATCAAATTTCTGAGGAAGATAGATCTGTTCCACTGTGCCTGCTCAAAGTACTTTGTTTCTTTGAGACAGGGTCTTACTGGGTAGCCCTGGCTAGATTGGAACTCCATTTGTAGACGCTGCTGACCTTAAACTCACAGGGATCTGCCTGCCTCTGCCTCCGGAGTGCTGGGATTAAAGGCGTGTGCCACCACTCCCAGATTCAATATACTTTTGATTATGACTTTTCATAATGCATGACTTAGTTCTTTGAGAACTGTGATTGCCTTTCCATTTGCATATTCAAGAGCCTATAGCCCTTGGGAGAAATGGAATCATCTCTGGACTAGGGTAACTTAGGAAGGCTTGGCTGTATTTCCACTCCGGGAAATCCTTGGGCATGGTAAGTCCCTGTCATTCTCCACCACCTTGTTCTTTGGAGCTTCCTTCACTCTGTGACAAAACCGTCGCTGAGATTCAAGTTAATGATCCTGTCACAAATAAGGTGGCAGTCACCCCTGGATTGAGGTTTAGTTTACATAATACCTTGGGTTGCTGACTGCCCTTGTCCTGAATGGACACCAGGAACAGTATGGCTCCTTATCTTGTGGAACTAGCTTGATTAAGCAAGAGGCGTTACAAAGAGTCCTCTCTCTGAGTCTTGCAGTGGTCATGCAGAGAAGACTTGAGAGGAATGACAGAACCACGTTGTGTTCAACCTCCCTATTCACAAGCAGAAGCGCAGCAGCAATGCTGGTGTGTGTTAGTTTTCTCCTTCCCTGGGGGATCCAATCACCTGATGAAACCTGTCAGGTTTGGCGGCAAGCATCTCTACTTACTAATTCATCCAGCTGGCCCCATAATTGTGTGTGTGTGTGTGTGTGTGTGTGTGTGTGTGTGTGTGTTGTGTGTGTGTGTGTGTGTGTGTGTGTGAGAGAGAGAGAGAGAGAGAGAGAGAGAGAGAGAGATGTTCTAGCACTAGAATAATGACTCTTAAAATCAGCTCTAGGAACTTGAGAACTTAAGTCACATTACCAGTGGTGCAGGAAGCTGTTCATGGAAGTGAAGGATTTGATGGCCAGTGAAATGCAGGGATTCTGTGTCTCATAGCCACAGGGTAGGCAAAGCGGAGGATCTGGCCACCTCAGTTGAGAACAGAGCTGTAGAGACATAGACCTCCTCAAACCCCAAATACTGATGGTTAGAGAGTTGTTTAGTCTGATGACTTTGGGAGGATGTTCAGATTTTGTTTCTTGGTAGAGGGATCGAACCTGGGGGCTTTGCGCAGGCTGAGCTGGGACTCCTGTTCAGGTTACATCCCTGTGGAGAAGAGTCGGTAGCTCCTGGCAGTGCACTCTTTGATGCAGTGCCTTGGGAAGTCGTGCCTTGAGGAGTCATAGTAGATGTGCAACAGGGACACAGATAAGAACCTTGCTCGTTTCTGCGTCCTTTAGATTAGGGAAAATTAAAAATAAACAAACAACCCAACCAGCCTTTCGGGGAATAAAATAACATGTGCTGTAATTGTGCAATAAACTTTATGTAGTAATTAAAAACTAAATGAACCAACTGTGCTTGTGTCAACATGGATCGTCTTCTGAAATAAGCAGGCTGGGGAATCAAGCTGTAGATTGATGTGTATAGTCCAATGCTTTACAGAGTGAGTGAAAACATTCAGGCTGGTACAGGGTGCTAGCAGGCAGGAAGATAGAAGTGGGGAGAGGTTCCCTCCATATTTTTATTTTCTTATGTAATTATTTATCATTAAAAAAAAAAGGCCTGTGGTGACTCAGTCTAAGCATTACAAATCTGTCACCTGGCCGTGGGTTCACAGATGTTCACAGTATTATTCTTTGCATTTCTCTGTATAGTTGAAACTTTTCATAACATAAACAGTGAAAAGCGATAGGATAAGGGACCACACATGTCCACGAAACTCTTAATCTTGTGGAACTTTCGATGGCTTTCTCAGTAGCTTTCCCCTCCTGAGACAAAACCTTGTCAGTTTCGCAGTGGGAATACAAGGTCATTTAACAGCCAATGTGGCTTCTGAAGCTGGGTTTTGCCCCCCCCCAACCTGGTTGACAGCATTATTTCTTGCTACAGTAACTGCCCTACCTCTATCAATGAATTGGCATTCAATCAAAGAACCTCTGAGCTCTGGAAGGAATTATTACAACTCTTACTCTTAACTGTTGCTCCTGGCTAATATGTATCAACAATTATATAAATCTGAATTATTAGAAATTCTTATTCCTAACAGTGCTTAAAGTCATATCAAACTGCCTTTGCATTGCATCTTAATTTTATAAATATTTGCTGATATGGTGATATGCTGCCCTTGGCGATTGGCCAGTGGCTCATTGGTCCTGATTTTTTGCTTTTGAAACATTGTCCAGGAGCCTTGAGATTAAATATCAAAGAGTGTAATGTTAAATTGTAGTCTCTTCAGTGAGGGGGGAATGATGCTATTGGCACATCGTATACATTTTCTTTATATTTTGTAACCATCTAAAATTTTAACTTAAAGACTGCTCAACGTGTGGTGTCAGGAATTGTTGCAAAGGATGAAGGTAACCATGGTGATCTCCAGAGAGATGTCTGTTACCAGTAATAAGCGGTCATCTTGTTGTTTAGAGGTGCTAATCTCAGCGACATTACTCTGCAATGACAAGTTTAGTGGCAGCTGCTTTATTCCGCTATCTTAACAGTCCAGACAGTTTAATTACCATTGCATGGTAGGTCTAATTTAGAAATACTGCATTTAGACACTTTGCCAAAAATATAGCCCTTCATGAGCCCTGCCCTCCTTTAAATGAAACAGTTGGTACAATTGAATTGGCCAAAGCATCACCCCCCCCCAACCCCTGCCACCGCCCCATTCCCCAGACTACTCCTTCATGCCCAAACAAATATATGAGCAAAGATACATCTAATACCTCACAACATAGCAAGAAGCATGAGAACACTTCAATAGTAGTTCAATATATATATGAAGAAGCCAGTGTAACGTACAGGGATTGGCTAAGGATAAGGAGGATGACTGAATTCCAAAGAGCTTCCAGGCAGCCATGTATATGTCTATGCGGGGGACATCATTCTGCAGGTTATGAAGGTCTGCACACTGGCATCACATCTGATAGGTCTGCTTTTGAATCTTCATGTTGAAACTACCTGAAACAGGGCTAGAGGGGTGGGTGGCTCAGTGGTTAAGAGGACTCATTCTTTCATAGGACCAGAATACAGTTTGGTACCCACATCCAGCAGCTCACAACTTCCTGTAAATCCAGCTCCAGAGGATTTGATGCCTGCTTCCTCCCCACTTAGGTCCCCTCCACACCATATATCTATATCTATATCTATATCTATATCTATATCTATATCTATATCTATATCTATATCTATATCTATACCTATATCTCTATCTCTATATCTATATATCTATATCTATATCTATCTGTGTGTGTGTGTGTGTGTGTGTGTGTGTGTAAATGGGAAATAAAAACAAATCTTTAAACAGGTGTCATTCATTGAGAAGACCATGGTGGTGAATTCTCTCAATCTCACCATAGGCACATAAGGTTTTGTGAGTCTCTGGCCACCCAGGTCTACACAGCAAGACTTAGTCAACATTACCCCATCTCAGAAAACAAATCATCAAACAGAAAAAGTTGAAATGTATGATATTCAGGGTTTCACTAAGGGGTAGAAAAGGAATTTTATCTAAGTTACTTCCTTTCCATGATTAAAATACTTTATTGAAAAAACTTGGTACGTCACCCCTGAGGAGATTTTATCTGGAGAGTGTTGTTGATTCTGTTTTTCCTAGAGATCATGGTAACTCGTGAATGCCCCTAGCTCATCAGACGGCTGGGGTTAATGGAAGTTCATTTTCCAAGTTGTCTGTTCGGATCATAGTGTGACAGATCACTAGAGGACTAGCTGTGGGCTTTTTTTTTCTTTTAAACTAGAATATTCTGCCTTTGATACTTGGACCAAAGAGCCTCAACCATGTGTTTGGCTGTTTGGGGTGCTGGAAAATAAAAGGTAGCTGTGTGCCAGGCTCCGAGCTAAGAAGCTGTAGAGCGTTAGGGTAATTAAACTGAACGGAGACCCTGTATGAAGTCGTTCCCATTACCTCTGTTTAAGAAAATGCCTGTTAAGTGCCAGAGTTGAGATCGGACCGTGTGTCTCTTTCAATGTAAAGTTACACTCGTGTGATTACTAGGTATGTAAATTAGAATTCAGATCTGTCCCCTTTTATGCAGGCTTCATAATAATTTGTGTGTGTGTGTGTGTGTGTGTGTGTGTGTGTGTGTGTGTAACACAAACATCAAAGCCAATTTTTCTTGTGATTGAGGTTTTCAATGACTCCAGAAAACTTGGGTCAGGCAATGGGATTTGAGGTGGGAAATGGCATATGTGATCATTGGGAGGTTTCAGATCTGTTATCATCTGCTTCTGTGATTCACAGTCTCGGAGTCCCCTGGGCATCCGTGAGGTGTGATTCATTTCGTAAAGCTGTTCACAGAAGATTCAAGGATGGAATCTTCAGTTCCTCATTGTTTTTTTTTTTTTCCTCCTTCTTAAGAACTGGATAGAAAATGCTTAACAACGCGGGTACAGTCTCCACTTGGTCCCATTTTAATTGACACAGACGTGGAGGAGTGTGGTGTGACCATTTAAAATGCCACGCAGGGTCTGATGATCCAAACCTGCAGTTACCATTTCCATGTACTTGAACACATCTCGCTTCTCCGTGTTTTGAGCTTCAGCTAGTCGCCTACAGCATATGTCAGAGACTGTTGGAAATAGCAGATCCCCACTGTAATAGAGAATACTTTCCATCTGACCAGGCTTTATTTATACACAATGTCCGTTTTCCCCTTCTTTCTCTCTTTATTTGTTTTTAGTTTCCAATCAATTTGCATAATTTGTCTTTCTTTGCCTGGGTTATTTTACTTCATATAATTAATTAAACGAATTATTTAATTCACTTTGTATCCCAGGATTGGCACCCTGTCTCCTTCCAGTACTGCCCTCACACAGATTCTCCCCTCATATTTAAAAATAATCAATCTTAATTTATTTATGAGGGTGTAGTGTTCTGGTACGAGGGCACCAGATACTCTGGAACTGGAATTACAGATGGTTGAGAGCTGCCAGGCAGGGACTAGGAATTGAACCCAGGTCCTCTGGAAGAGCAGCCAGTGCCCTTAACCACTAAGCTATCTCTCCAGCCCAACACTCTTTGTTTTTAAAAGATCTCTTGGACACTGAAGCGTGGGAATCACTGGGTTGGGGGTAACTGCTCAAGGGTAAGATAGGTGTAACTTGTGTCCCATGCTTACAGGCACGTGGAACCATGGGAGGTGTACTGTGTATGGGTTTTGAGTTAGACAGTCCTGAGTTTGTCTGTGCTTTATTGTCCGTGTGACCTTAGGCAAACCACTTTAACCTCTCTGACACTCAATTTCCTCATCCATAAAATAGAGATAATAATGACTACACAATAAGGTTAGTCGCTTAGCCTAAATAAAATAGTGTTTATAAAGCTATTAAGTCCAGTCCCTGGAAACAAAGCACCCAGTAATTGATAGCTTCTATTAAAAATAATTATCTTATAAAAAAGAATGCCTTCTCAGTTGATTGAGGCACAGCCCTTTAGGGAAAGATCACAATTATTTGTGAATTAAACTCAAACAAAATTAACTCTCTCTCAGAAAACCCCCAGTTTCCTCTAGGCATCCTTCGGATTATGTCACTGTGCTGGATGCCTTTTAAGGCACCGTGGGTGGTCTCTGAGTAGTTTGAGTTCAGGTCCTCTGGCTAGGTCTGCTTCACCCCTCTCGCTCAGTTCTGTTCTACAATGGGAACTGGAGTTTTATAAGTTTAAATGAAGGTTGCAAGTCCGGTCAACACCGCAGCCTCACAAAATGATCTTTGTTGCTCTCTCTTCCATAAGGGTTTTTGTGGGATTAATTACCCATAGGAAACGTTTCCTCACACAGGTGTTAGGAGCTCAGGAAATGAATTAGAAAAATAGAAGAACTTCTCAAGGAGTTGGTTTCTTTTTTTCCATGAGAGTAGAGTTTAGCGACTGTCTTTTAGAGGAGGGTGAGAGTTCGTGTTCTTTCATTTCAGAGTACCAAGGAGGGACTAACTTGACAGAGACCTATTTTTGGTAACTAGATAGCTTGAAAGAAAGTAGCAGTTTGAGGGCAAAGTGCTTTCCTAATTTATTTCTGAGTCTGTGATTTGGGGCGCATTCTATAGGGAGCCCCATCTTAGAACTTTGAATTGGAGAATGCTTTGGAAGGACATCTGGAATAAGAGTCTTTTTAACATGGATCTCTCTCTCGAATTGTATCTCAGAAGATTATTAGTATCTTGAAAAGTCTTTTATATCTGCTGGGGATACTTTATTTGGTGGCTCCCTGTGGTGTGAGAAAAGTCCCCCGATGATGGATGATCAATCGGTTCCAACTCCCATGGCACAGAGGAAACCCTGTGTACGCTGGGCAGCACATCTGTCCAACTGTTCAAATGTTGAGTCCTATAAGCAAGATCCAGTGTCTTCTTCCACATTCACAATGGCCGGGGCTGGGCAGGAGGAAGCAAGAGGGCAGTATGGCATGGTGTGCCATCATGGCAAGTTTGAATGGAGTTTGTGAGGAGAATGGTGGAGTCTCTGAAGGTTCTTCAGCCATAGTCTGTGTTTTGACTGAGACAAGGTTCAGTCGAACTTAGGGATCTATAGCAGCTGGTTGGGAATATTCTGAGACTTGTGGACCCAGATAAATAAAGTGTGTGTGTGTGTGTGTGTGTGTGTGTGTGTGTGTGTGTGTTCCCATGGGAGGATAGTAGGCAGGAATGGGGTGGAGAGGAATGCAGACAAATGGAAAAAAGTCAGGCATGAGGAAAGAAGCCAGCAGACAGCAGCAGGGTCCCGAGTTGCTTGTTCACCACCTGCTGCCCTCAGGAGGAAAACAAATGTTAAAAAGAAGACTGCAATACTGCACGTTTGGGAACAGCCCTGTGAAGACGTGCTGCTTTCAAAGGCGTTCC